>NC_057799.1:104050515-104327463 GCF_018294505.1 Triticum aestivum
CTCCGTTGCCACCTGCTCACCGCGCGGCACCACTCCGCCCTGCCGCCCACTTCGCCGCTACTGCCGCTCCCCGCGCTCGCCCGGGACTACCTGCGCCTCTGCTCACCGCAGCTGCCTCACTGCACACGCGCCCGTGCGCGCCACCCCACACGCGCGCTCGCTGCAATTCGTGGCCTCGTCGCTGCCCAGCATGGCCGACCCGCCGCCCTTCGCCGGCGCCGTCCGTGGCCGGCTCGTCGTGGCCGCGCTCCGGCGGGCCACTCGCTGGCGCCCCGATTTTGCCCATTCCGGCGTGGTGCCCGCCAGCGCACGCGCGCTAACGGGGCTCCGCCCGCTGCCCTTTTGCCCGCTAGCCCCCTGGGGCCTATGACAAGGGGCCCCACCCCTAGAACGTTAAAAAACAATATATATAAAAAATAATTAAAAATAGTTAATTAATTAAATTAATTAACTTAACTAATTAGGTTTAATTAAATTAATTAAAATCTATTAGCCCATAACCTAGTTAGACTAACTAGTTAGTTAATGTAACAGCCTATGACATGCGGGACCCATGCGTCAGTTTGACCAGTCAACACCTCTGTTGACTGCTGACGTCATGCTGACGTCATGCTGGTGCAATAATACTAATTTTGAATTTATTTAATAATTAAGTAAATTCTAAAAATGATTAAATCTTTTAAAATTAATATAGAATAAACCGTAGCTCAGATAAAAAACTTTGTACATGAAAGTTGCTCACAACGACGAGACGAATCCGGATACGCAGCCCATTCGTCCGCCACACATCCCTAACCTCTCAAACTCGCAACTTTGCCCCTCCGGTTCATCTGTCCGAAAACGCGAAACACCGGGAATACTTTCCCGGATGTTTTCCCCCTTCGTCGGTATCACCTATTACCGCGTTAGGGCACACCTAGCACCGCTCATTGTCATGTCATGCATCGTCATGCTTATTTTTGCATTATATTTATTGTTTCTTCCCCCCTCTTCTCTCGTTAGACACCGAGACTGGCGTCCCTGCTACCCAGTACGACTACGGTTTTGACGACCCCTCCTTGCCAGAACAACCAGGCAAGCACCCCCCCTTGATCACCAGATATCGCCTATTCCTTCTCTATACTACTTGCATTAGAGTAGTGTAGCATGTTACTGCTTTCGGTTAATCCTATTCTGCTGCATAGCCTTTCATTGTTGCTACAATTGTTGATACCTTTACGTGCTATCCTAATGCTTAGTATAGGATGCTAGTATTCCATCAGTGGCCCTACACGCTTGTCCGTCTGCCATGCTATACTGCTGGGCCATGATCACTTCGGGAGGTGATCACGGGCATTTGATATATACTTTATACTGTTACATTACTTATGATACTGTTCGGAGATGGGGGCTGAAGGGGCAGGTGTCTCCATCCCGGTAGAGGTGGGCCTGGGTTCTCGATGGCCCCCGACTGTTACTTTGTGGCGGAGCGACAGGGCAGGTTGAGACCACCTAGGAGAGAGGTGGGCCTGGCCCTGGTCGGCGTTCGCGGATACTTCAAATAACACGCTTAACGAGATCTTGGTATTTGATCTGAGTCTAGCCACTCGCCTATACGCACTAACCAACTACGCAGGAATAGTTATGGGCACTCGACGTCGTGGTATCAGCCGAAGCCTTCGTGACGTCAGCGACTGAGAGGCGCGCGCCGGATTGGACTGGAACGCCTGCTAGGCTAGGTCTGCTTCCGGTCGCGTTCGCAACATGCAGGTGAGCAACGGGCAATGGGCCCAGATCCCTGCGCACATAGGATTTAGACCGGCGTGCTGACCTCTCTGTTGTGCCTAGGTGGGGCTGCGACGTGTTAATCTTCCGAGGCCGGACATGACCCAGGAAAGTGTGTCCGGCCAAATGGGATCAAGCGTGTTGGGTTATGTGGTGCACCCCTGCAGGGAAGTTTATCTATTCGAATAGCCGTGATCTTCGGTAACAGGACGACCCGGAGTTGTACCTTGACCTTATGACAACTAGAACCGGATACTTAATAAAACACACCCTTCCAAGTGCCAGATACCACCCAGTGATTGCTCTCTTACAGGTCGATGAGGAGAGGATCGTTGGGGTAGGATTATGCTATGGGATGATACTTGGTGAACTTACCATCTACTCTCTTCTACATGCTGCGAGATGCAGGATGCCAGAAGCGTAGTCTTCGATAGGACTAGCTATCCCCCTCTTATTCTGGCTTTCTGCAGTTCAGTCCACCGATATTGCCTCTTTACACATATACCCATGCATATGTAGTGTAGATCCTTGCTTGCGAGTACTTTGGATGAGTACTCACGGTTGCTTTTCTCCCTCTTTTCCCCCTTTCCATTCTACCTGGTTGTCGCAACCAGATGCTGGAGCCCAGGAGCCAGACGCCACCGTCGACGAGAACTGCTACTACACCGGAGGTGACTACTACTACGTGCACGCCGCTGATGACGACCAGGAGTAGTTAGGAGGATCCCAGGCAGGAGGCCTGCGCCTCTTTCGATCTGTATCCCAGTTTGTGCTAGCCATCTTATGGCAACTTGTTTAACTTATGTCTGTACTCAGATATTGTTGCTTCCGCTGACTCGTCTATGATCGAGCACTTGTATTCGAGCCCTCGAGGCCCCTAGCTTGTATTATGATGCTTGTATGACTTAATTTATGTTTTTAGAGTTGTGTTGTGATATCTTCCCGTGAGTCCCTGATCTTGATCGTACACGTTTGCGTATATGATTAGTGTACGATTGAATCAGGGGCGTCACAAAATTTCACGGAGATTATTTTTGGACCAGAAGAAGCCCACGGAGTATCAGAGATGGGCCAGAAGAGTCCCGAGGCACTCACGAGGGTGGGGGCGTGCCCTACCCCCTGGGCAAGCCCCCTACCTCGTGGCCGCCTCGGAGACCCCCCTGATTTGTTCCAGATGCCAACACCTCTTATATATAGCCAAACCTCCGGAACATAACCTAGATCGAGAGTTCCGCCGCCACAAGCCTCTGTAGCCACCAAAAACCAATCGGGACCCTGTTCCGTCACCTTGCCGGAGGGGGGATCCATCACCGGTGGCCATCTTCATCATCCTGGCACTCTCCATGACGAGGAGGGAGTAGTTCACCCTCGGGACTGAGGGTATGTACCAGTAGCTATGTGTTTGATCTCTCTCTCTCTTTCTCGTGTTCTTGATTCGGCACGGTCTTGATGTATCGCGAGCTTTGCTATTATAGTTGGATCTTATGATGTTTCTCCCCCTCTACTCTCTTGTAATGGATTGAGTTCTCCCTTTGAAGTTATCTCATCGGATTGAGTCTTTAAGGATTTGAGAACACTTGATGTATGTCTTGCGTGGGATACCTGTGGTGACAATGGGGTATTCTATTGATTCACTTGATGTTTGTTTTGGTGATCAACTTGCGGGTTCCGTGACCTTGGGAATCTATGCATAGGGGTTGGCACACGTTTTCGTATTGGCTCTCCGGTAGAAACTTTGGGGCACTCTTTGAAGTTCTTTGTGTTGGTTGAATAGATGAATCTGAGATTGTGTGATGCATATCGTATAATCATACCCACGGATACTTGAGGTGACATTGGAGTATCTAGGTGACATTAGGGTTTTGGTTGATTTGCGTCTTAAGGGGTTATTCTAGTACGAACTCTAGGATAGATCGAACGGAAAGAATAGCTTCGTGTTATTTTTTACTATGGACTCTTGAATAGATCGATCAGAAATGATAACTTTGAGGTGGTTTCGTACCCTACAATAATCTCTTCGTTTGTTCTCCGCTATTAGTGACTTTGGAGTGACTCTTTGTTGCATGTTGAGGGATAGTTATATGATCCAATTATGTTATTATTGTTGAGAGAAGTTGCACTAGTGAAAGTATGAACACTAGGCCTTGTTTCCTAGCATTGCAATACCATTTTCGCTCACTTTTATCATTAGTGACCTTGCTGTTTTTATATTTTTAGATTACAAAAACCTATATCTACCATCCGTATTGCACTTGTATCACCATCTCTTCGTCGAACTAGTGCACCTATACAATTTACCA
Source organism: Triticum aestivum (assembly GCF_018294505.1). NCBI lineage: Eukaryota > Viridiplantae > Streptophyta > Magnoliopsida > Poales > Poaceae > Triticum > Triticum aestivum. The sequence goes on from NC_057799.1 coordinate 104,054,580, forward strand.
TTATATTGGGTGTGTTGGGGATACAAGAGACTCTTTGTTATTTGGTTATAGGGTTATTTGAGAGAGACCATCCTCATCCTACGCCTCCCACGGATTGATAAACCTTAGGTCATCCACTTGAGGGAAATTTGCTACTACCCTACAAACCTCTGCACTTGGAGGCCCAACAACGGCTACAAGAAGAAGGTTGGGTAGTAGACATCACACTTATACCTTGAAATATAGTGAAGGATCATCTTATAATGCTACCGCCGTACTAAGCAAAATGAGATGCATAAAGGATAAACATCACATGCAATCAAAATATGTGACATGATATGGCCATCATCATCTTGTGCCTTTGATCTCCATCTCCAAAGCACCGTCATGATCTCCATCGTACCGGCTTGACACCTTGATCTCCATCGTAGCATCGTTGTCGTCTCGCGAACTATTGCTTCCACGACTATCGCTACCGTTTAGTGATAAAGTAAAGCAATTACATGGTGATTGCATTTCATACAATAAAGCGACAACCATAAGGCTCCTGCCAGTTGCCGACAACTTTTACAAAACTTGATCATCTCATACAGCAATTTATATCTCATCACGTCTTGACCATATCACATCACAACATGCCCTGCAAAAACAAGTTAGATGTCCTCTACTTTGTTGTTGCAAGTTTTACGTGGCTGCTACGGGCTTATAGCAAGAACCGTTCTTACCTACGGATCAAAACCACAACGATTTTTCTTCAAGTGTGATGTTTTAACCTTCAATCAGGACCGGCCGTAGTCAAACTCGATTCAACTAAAGTTGGAGAAACAGACACCCGCCAGCCACCTATGTGCGAAGCACGTCGGTAGAACCAGTCTCATGAACACGGTCATGTAATGTCGGTCCGGGCCGCTTCATCCAACAGTACCGCCGAATCAAAGTAAGACGTTGCTGGTAAGCAGTATGACTATTATCGCCCACAACTCTTTGTGTTCTACTCGTGCATATAACATCTACGCATAGACCTGGCTCGGATGCCACTGTTGGGGAACGTCGTAATTCAAAAAAATTCCTACGATCATGCAAGATCTATCTAGGAGAATCATAGCAACGAGACGGGAGAGTGTGTGTCCACATACCCTCGTAGACCGAAAGCGGAAGCGTTTAGTAACGCGGTTGATGTAGTCGAACGTCTTCACGATCCAACCGATCCAAGTACCAAACATACGGCACCTCCGTGTTCAGCACACGTTTAGCATGATGACGTCCCTCGAGCTCTTGATCCAGTAGAGGGTCGAGTGAGAGTTCCGTCAGCACGGCGGCGTGGCGACGGTGATGATGAAGTTACCGGCGCAGGGCTTCGCCTAAGCACTACAACGATATGACCGAGGTGTTAAACTGTGGAGGAGGGCACCGCACATGGCTAAGAGATTGTCTGTTGTGCTTTGGGGTGCCCCTGCCCCCGTATATAAAGGAGCGGAGGAGGAGGCCGGCCAACAAGGGGCGCGCCAGGGAGAGGGGAGTCCTACTAGGACTCCAGTCCTAGTAGGATTCAGCCCCCTTTTTTCCTAGAAGGAAAGGGGGTGACGCCCCCTTCCCTAATCCAATTCGGCCTCACCCCTTGTGGGGGGCGCACCAGCCCCTTGTCAGCTGGTTAGCGTCCCTCCTATGGCTCATATGGCCCATATCTTTCCCCGGGGGGTTTCTGGTAACCCCTCTGGTACTTCGGTATGTACCTGATACACTCCCGAACCCTTCCGGTGTCCGAATACTACCTTCCAATATATCAATCTTTACCTCTCGACCATTTTGAGACTCCTCGTCGTGTCCGTGATCTCATCCGGGACTCCGAACAAACTTCGGTCACCAAGACACACAACTCATAATACAAATCGTCATCAAACGTTAAGCTCGCGGACCCTACGGGTTCGAGAACTATGTAGACATGACCGAGACACATCTCTGGTCAATAACCAATAGCGGAACCTGGATGCTCATATTGATTCCTACATATTCTACGCAGAACTTTATCAGTCAAACCGCATAACAGCATACATTATTCCCTTTGTCATCGGTACGTTACTTGCCCGAGATTCGATCGTCGGTATCCTTAGACCTAGTTCAATCTCGTTATCGGCAAGTCTCTTTACTCGTTCCCTAATGCATCATCCTGCAACTAACTCTTAGTCACATTGCTTGCAAGGCTTATAGTGATGTGCATTACCGAGAGGGCCCCGAGATACCTCTCCGATACTCGGAGTGACAAATCCTAATCTTGATCTATGCCAACCCAACAAACACCTTCGGAGACACCTGTATAGCATCTTTATAATCACCCAGTTACATTGTGACGTTTGATAGCACACAAGGTGTTCCTCCGGTATTCGGGAGTTGCATAATCTCATAGTCAGAGGAACATGTATAAGTCATGAAGAAAGCAATAGCAATAAACTAAATGATCATAGTGCTAAGCTAACGGATGGGTCTTGTCCATCACATCATTCTCTAATGATGTGATCCCGTTCATCAAATGACAACACATGTCTATGGCTAGGAAACTTAACCATCTTTGAATAACAAGCTAGTCAAGTAGAGGCATACCAGGGACACTCTGTTTGTTTATGTATTCACACATGTACTAAGTTTCCGGTTAATACATCTAGCATGAATAATAAACATTTATCATGATATAAGGAAATATAAATAACAACTTTATTATTGACTCTAGGGCATATTTCCTTCAAAAGAAGTTACATAGCGATTGCATTTCATACAATAAAGTGACAACCATAAGGCTCCTGCCAGTTGCCAATAACTTTTACAAAACATGATCATCTCATACAACACGTTATATCTCATCACGTCTTGACCATATCACATCACAACATGCCCTGCAAAAACAAGTTAGACATCCTCTACTTTGTTGTTGCAAGTTTTACGTGGCTGCTACGGGCTTCTAGGTAGAACCGTTCTTACCTACGCATCAAACCCACAATGATTTTTCGTCAAGTGTGTTGTTTTAACCTTCAACAAGGACCGGTCGTAGTCAAACTCGATTCAACTAAAGTTGGAGAAACAGACACCCGCCAGCCACCTGTGTGCGAAGCATGTTGGTAGAACCAGTCTCATGAACGCGGTCATGTAATGTCGGTCCGGGCCGCTTCATCCAACAATACCGCCGAATCAAAGTAAGACGTTGGTGGTAAGCAGTATGACTATTATCGCCCACAACTCTTTGTGTTCTACTCGTGCATATTATCTAGGCATAAACCTGGCTTTGACACCACTGTTGGGGAACGTAGTAATTCAAAAAATTTCGTACGATCACGTAAGATCTATCTAGGAGATGCATAGCAACGAGAGGGGAGAGTGTGTCCACATACCCTCGTAGACCGAAAGCGGAAGCGTTATGTTAACGCGGTTGATGTAGTCGAACTTCTTCATGATCCAACCGATCCAAGTACCGAACGTACGTCACCTCCGTGTTCAGCACACGTTCAGCTCGATGACGTCCCTCGAGCTCTTGATCCAGTAGAGGGTCTAGGGAGAGTTCCGTCAGCACGACGGCGTGGCGACGGTGTTGATGATGTGATCCGCGCAGGGCTTCCCCTAAGCACTACGACAATATGGCCGAGGTGGTAAACTGTGGAGGGGGGCACCGCACACGGCTAAGAAACAATGGTTGTGCCTTTGGGTGCCCCCTGCTCACGTATATAAAGGAGGGGGGAGGAGGTGGCCGGCCCAAGGGGGGCGCGCCAGGGAGTGGGGAGTCCTACTAGGACTCCGTTCCTAGTAGGATTCGCACCCCCATTTCCTTCCAACGGAGAGGGGGAAAGGGGAAAGGAGGGAGAAGGAGAAGGAAAGAGGGGGGCCGCGCCCCCTCCCCTTGTCCAATTCGGATTGGGGCAAGGGGCGCGCGCCACCTCCCGTGGCCTGCCTCCTCTCCTCCACTATGGCCCAATAGGCCCATTAACTTTCCCGGGGGGTTCCCGTAGCCTCCCGGTACTCCGATAAATCCCCGAACCTTATCAGAACCATTCCGGTGTCCGTACATAACCTTCCAATATATCAATCTTTACCTCTCGACCATTTCGAGACTCCTCGTCATGTCCGTGATCTCATCCGGGTCTCCGAACAAACTTCGGTCACCAAAACACATAACTCATAATACAAATCGTCATCGAACGTTAAGCGTGCGGACCCTACGGGTTCGAGAACTATGTAGACATGACCGAGACACATCTCTGGTCAATAACCAATAGTGGAACCTGGATGCTCATATTGGCTCCTACATATTCTACGAAGATCTTTATCGGTCAAACCGCATAATAACATACGTCATTCCCTTTGTCATCGGTATGTTACTTGCGCGAGATTCGATCGTCGGCCATACCCAGTTCAATCTCGTTGCAGGCAAGTCTCTTTACTCGTTCCGTAATGCATCATCCGGCAACTAACTCATTAGTCACATTGCTTCCAAGGCTTATAGTGATGTGCATTACCGAGAGGGCACAGAAATACCTCTCCGATACACAGAGTGACAAATCCTAATCTTGATCTATGCCAACTCAACAAACACCTTCGGAGACACCTGTAGAGCATCTTTATAATCACCCAGTTACGTTGTGACGTTTGATAGCACACAAGGTGTTCCTCCGGTATTCAGGAGTTGCATAATCTCATAGTCAGAGGAATATGTATAAGTCATGAAGAAAGCAATAGCAATAAAAATAAACGATCATAATGCTAAGCTCATGGATCGGTCTTGTCGATCACATCATTCACTAATGATGTGATCTCGTTCATTAAATGACAACACATGTCTATGGTCAGGAAACTTAACCATCTTTGATTATCGAGCTAGTCAAGTAGAGGCATAGTAGGGACACTCTGTTTGTCTATGTATTCACACATGTACTAATTTTCCGGTTAATACAATTCTAGCATGAATAATAAACATTTGTGATGATATAAGGAAATATAAATAACAACTTTATTATTGCCTCTAGGGCATATTTCCTTCATGCTGCTGCTCTCTCACCTGAGGTTGTTGGCCCGGTGGCGTCTGTTGGTGCTGAGATTGATGAGGTAGGTGCTTTGGCACATGTTTCTGGGGTGCCGAAGCCCGTCCGGTCTCCTATCTTTGACCGTGATGCGATGTTGGCACGTATTGACGAGGTGGTCTTCGCGAAAAAGCTTGGCCGCTTGCTCACCGGCTTGGATGCAGCTTGTCCTGGGTCTGCCAAGACGATTGCTTGCCTCCTAGCGGAGGAGGTTTCTACGGGCAAAATGAAAAAGGTGAAGAAGGCTATCAGGAGCATGGGCAAGAAGAGTGACGTCAGTAGGAAGGCGTCCGCGGCTGCTTAAGGGAGATGCTCCGTATTTTCGTCATCCATCTTCGATTGACTCATGGATTTGGTGGCGTTTGGTGGTTTCATTGAGGATTTCGTTTCGACGTCATTCTGCGAGGGTTTGTGGTTGTTGCATGTTACGTATGTTTGTTGGGTTGACTGTGGCGTTATGGAGTTTCTTTCTTAGCGGGTAGTCCGCATGTGGTCTATATGTATCGGTTTTTGCTCGGTTTTTTGTTAATTAACTGGGCAATTCTCTTCTTCTTAATTAATCGATGAGGCAAATCTTTTGCCTCCATTTCGAAAAAAATTGGTTGGGAAACTCTTACACCCAAACCTTGTACCTATGAATATTTTGATGCATCATCAAAATTGAGCGAGAATTCTCCAAGAAAAGAACATATGGTTTTTCCCGCAAAAAAGTCACATATGGTTTGTGTTTTGAAAGAAATACACAATTTCATCAACCACATAGGCAATTGGCGACGCGCCTAGCAACGCACAATATATCACCATTAATAGCTGGGACGCAAAGGGTCAAATGGATGCCATGCATACCTGCGATTGGATCCACTAGCTCTATAAACGGGCCAGCCACTTGCATCCGAGCCCCAAACGACGCCTCTAAACCTGGTGCACCACAAATTTCCCTTTCTAGGGAGCTTAGGGATCTGAGTCCTTTCGACCAAGACGGCCGTGATTTTAGTGGACTGATTGAAACAACCCGCGTGTCAATGAGTGGGCAGTGACATATGCTGTGATTCATCCAATGGGTGTTCTTTCAAGATAGTTAGAAGGCTTCCTTCCACTCAGAAAAATGAATTGGCGGCTTCAGTTGATCCCAAGAGAACCTACTCTACCATTAGGAAATGAGAGACTGGTTTTTACTTAACTTGGTCGGCCTATACCATCCAAATTCTAAAACCACTTTTATTGAAAAAATAATACAAGACCGCTACCAATTCTTTGTGCCGTTTTTTTTTACAGAATCAAAGCCGAACCTAATTTCCATGCCATCCTTTTGAAAAAGGAGTTGCCATGACATAGCATATATAGTTGACATGTGTAAAAATTCTTAAAAAAACACAATGTGTATAAAAAACCTAAAAACATAGTACTTCCTCCGTTCCTAAATATAAGTCTTTGTAGAGATTTCACTATGGACTACATACGAAGCAAAATTAGTGAATCTATACTCTAAAATATGTCTATATACATCCGTATGTAGTTTGTAGTGCAATCTCTAAAAAGACTTATATTTAGGAACGGAGGGAGTATTTGTCATGCTATAGTTGTTACAGTTGTCGTCTGCAAAAAACCTAAAATGCGGATTTTCCCATGCTCTGGATAACCATTTGTTCAAGATTTAAAAATGGTTAAAACATAGAAGGTTCGTGTAGTTCACTCTAAGGGGGTTCTGCGGCGAACGATTGCACCGTTTGCTCTCAAGGGGGTCTGCAGTGAATGGTTATGTTCTTGCATTGAGATGCGTGTGATCGGAGGGGTGGCGTTGCGTTCACGCCAGAACAGCCTAGAGCGAATGTTTGCTCTATATCATTTTGTTTCTTCTTCTATCTCTCTCCACGCTTGATGGATCCACACGGCAGAGGAATCGTATGGTTGGCACGCCGGTATTGGACGGCATGCGAGGCGCGGAGGCGGCCGATAGCTTCGTCTATACCCCGGCCGACGCTTACCACTACCCTAGAAACAATTTTCAGATTTTTATGGAGCAACTATTCGTTCTTCTATGTATCAAAAAATCATAAACCCAAGTTTCAAAAAAAAAAAAATCATAAACCCTGTTCCACCAAAGGAGTCAGCTACGTACTCAGATCGGAAAATTAGATCCTTTCAAGACCCGTCATCATGAACAAATAATCTATATCTATACCTACTATTAAAAGAAATAGGTATTCTTGGTTTGGTCTTTTGGTTTGGTCCGTGGTAAAAATCTACCTACATCCCTCGCACGTACGCATGGCAAGCTTCTCGTCCGATTCACGCACGCGTTATACCCGTTTAGCTAGCGTGCGTATATTTAATTTTGTAGGCCCAGATCGTCTCAATCTCATATCAGCCCATGGACCAAGACTGGTGGGCCTAGAACAATACCCGCTCATCCTCTCGCTCACGACAAAAACTATCTCCCCTCTGGCTATTCTTTCCCGTGCGATCTTCTCCACGAGCACGGTGCCCCACCGGGGCCGACTCGGTCTCCTCTTCCATTGACCCTTCTTTGATTCTCTCCTTCCTTTCCCCGTTCCACATGTCGATGTAGGCATGTAGTATAAAGAAGCCTCAAATCCCTCGATCAAACCCCTGCTCGTTTGCTTCCCGTGCTTAACGCCGCTTCAATCTCGTCGTTGCGCCCGTGCTCAACATTGACGTGTCGTCGTTCTTCCAATCTTACTGGAATCTTGGCGTTCTGACCTTGCAGGATCTTCGTAGTGAGGGCTACACCAAGTAGATATGTATATACGCAGCCGTACGCAAGCTTTGGCTCCATTCTCTCCTCCGCCGCCTCCTACGGCCGGAGCAGCGTTGCCATCCTCAATCCCGCATCTGGCCTAGCTCCAACGGTTGGAGCCGCACCACCGCCGCCCATCCCCACGCACCAAACAGCCACGCTCGGCTCCATCATCTCTCGTGCCTGCCCTCACTCATACATCGCCTCAACATTGATGGCTTCAGAGACCACGGCACCCCGGCTGAGACGCAGGCATGCTTGGCGCTGGCTGAAAGGGGACCGGCAAGGACGTCCTGCTCCTCCCGGCTGAGCTCCTTCACAGCACCCGCTGTACGACCGATGCTTACTTGGCCGCCGGCTGGAAGGGGACGCAAGGACGTCCTAATCATCTAGGCCAATCTCCTCCATGGCGCCTGTGCTGCGACCCAGACCTGCTTGGACGCCGGTTGTATGGGGGGACTCTGATGGCTGAGGAACTGACAACAAAGGGAGCTCGACAGGCAAGGAATGATGGATCTGTGAGAAGAAGGGAGTTCCATTATAAAGAAAACCAAACTGGGGGATAAAAGGATTATGAGTTATTCTGATGACTGTTGGTACTTGGTAGTAGCGGGGATGGTGAAAATAAATCTACGCCATGTCCTTTTGAGGGCTGCAATGATGGAGCTGAAAACCCCGTTCAAAGACGGAAGGAACTGAAAACTCCAGCCTGGTCCATCTGTGTGCGAGAGAGCAAAACCAAGTTTGGCAGACGGTGAGTAGGTGAGTGTAAGATGTTGCAACACCAGATTGAAATCTGGTATTCAATCAATCTTGTATCATGATTGCTTCAGTGGGCGGTTTAAATTATAGTCTACTTTTATTCGGATTTTTTACTGAAGTTGGCTACTATTTGTTACGTGAGGATCAACAAAGTTAGATCTTTGTGGGCATAGTGAATTTCCTTTTTGTTTGCACGAGTTACACTTACACTTAATTAGTATGGTTAGATTAGGTAAACTGCACATAGTGATTTCATATGCTCTGACAGAGAACTTCTAAGTGGGTTAAATTATCTGTACAGTTAATCTATTTTAGAGATGAACATAATAGCACATGTACCTTTAATTTAAACATGTTATGTCCGTTTATTTCCATCTACCGTGAAAGAGACTAAGATACAAGAAGAGGATACGTTGACATATGGACTTCCAAATCTTCGGTTCAGACATCAAGAGTGGACATGATTCATTATCTCGTCAGCTCAGGGACATTATACTCACCCGCACTAAGGTCGTCAAGAATGCAGTGAAAAAGATGATGAAGATACTGGTCACGACCCCCGTCGTACACGACCGGGATTCACGATGGGGCCGAGGTGGATCCATGGCAGGATGTTAAGCAATTGTGCATGTCTGATGTCATGTCATGTCGATGTACACGATGCAGGGCGGGAAGGGTGTCAACAGCGACACGGTGAGGAGATAATCCTTTCTTGTTTTCTTCCTCCCCTTGCAACGCACGGGCAATTGTCCTAGTGGTTTACCCAAAAAAATCATGACCAAATAATGAATCCATCAATCCATCGTGATCAGTTGACGTTGGCACCACACAAGTCAAGCTAGCTTACATCGACTTGGGAAATAATTCACTGATCGAGGAAGATCGTTCAAGTACATGCCCATCCTCAAAAGGAAACGGGGTAGCTGCCGCATATGGATTTATTTATTTTGCTTTGGGTCCGTGAATATTCTTCACACGAAGCAGGAGAATGACTGAGGTCGACTAGGCACGCAAAAAGCATGTACGTACGGTGCTCTGCAAGTTGACGATCGGTATCAGGTTCAGCGTCCGGCTTTTATCGTGAATTCGTGATGGGGGTACGTGTTGGTCCCGTTACGTCGATCGTGTTAATTTCAACATGCTCTGGTTATTACTGAGCTGTCCACAGTAGGCGATGAGACCTCTACGTTAACTCTCGCAACACCGGTCTTGCATGCAAGTTAGCCTACACGTGTGAACCAACCTGTGATTGGATGGTTAGGAGATAGTGCTATCCCTGACCAACCAGAGTTTAAGTTCTGGACTTGACACCCATGCTTGTATTTTTTTGGATTTATTTCACACCTTTCGGCGATGTGCGTTCAGTGAGAGGAGACGTTCCCGTCAACTACGAAGGGATCTATGGCGGCTTCGTCAATCTCAAAATGATGTGTCGGCCAAGTCTCTCGAAGGTGCTCATAGGGATAGAGTATGCGTGCTTGCATTCTTAGGGGTGAGTGTATGCGCATGCGTATAAGCATATGTGTTTGTACTGTGTTAAAAAAAATTAGGCTTCATGTCTTGGTGCATATATGTACATATACATGAGTATTGAACTGACCAGCCAAGTTTCTCAAAAGTTTGAACTGATGGAAAGGGTTAGGCAACGTATTTTAACACTCCCGCCTTGAAGGTGCTCATAGAGATAGAGTATGCATACTTGCATTCTTAGGGGTGAGTGTATGTGCATACGTATAAGCATATGTGTTTATACTGTGTTAAAAAAATTAGCCTTCATGTCTTGGTGCATACCATATGAACATATACAGGAGTATTGAACTGATGCGCCAGCCAAGTTTCTCAAAAGTCCGAACTGATGAAAAGGGCTAGGCAACGTATTTTAACACTCCCTCTCACGTCTAGGCTGTGGACGTATAGAAAGACCTTAGACGTGGGATCGAGATTAGATCGCAACTATTTTTATATTAAATAGTGTGTTGGCTAGGATTTGATCCCGGGACCTTGTGGCTCCGATACCATATTGAACTTATGCGCTAGCCAAGTTTCTCAAAAGTCCGAACTGATGGAAAGGGCTAGGCAACGTATTTTAACAAGGAGCAGTGATATAGTTGGTTAGAGCATCCCTGACAGATCCCGTAAAATGTCATACTGCAAAATCGTTTGAGGGTACTATACAACATTTTTATAGTATGACGCGTGCTCCGCCAGAACAGATCCCGTAGAAATCGTTTCAGGTCAGATGTGGAGCCCACTTGTCAGTAATTTAAATTTACAAAAAGATCCCTGAAAAATAGCAAAAAGCATTCTCATACATAGAAAAGAAAACCAATTGGATCCTCCATATGAATTACTGCTCTGCCATCGCTCCTTCCCATGCTCCTCGTGTCGCGGCTCGCCATTGTGGTGGTGGTCGGTATCCTAGAGTGGATCGGCCACAGAGGTGAGGAGGCCGTCTCCTCCATAGCTCCTCCCCGCGGAGGTTGAACACCCTCGTTCTCTCTCCATCTCACATGCACACACACACACACACACAATCTCATGCCTAGCCAAGTATGATGGTCTCTCACTCAATTGTAGGCACTGGAGTCCTCGAAGTGCCGTCAGGACTAGTGCTTGACAAAGGCAGAGTGGGGCGCAGCAGAGCACGTGGCTTTGGAGTAGTCCTTCGCCTAGGCCATGTGGCCACACCCGAGGAAGTGGGTCATCTACATGGAGCTCGACTGTGAGGCACCGGTGAAGGCTAGCATTCGGGTCGGTCGTCGATGCGGTCGTGGTCGTGGCTGCGGGAGGGTGGGGCGGATGCGGTCGGTCAGATGGGGCGGACGTGCGAGGCACCTTGATTTTTTATAGCGGGTCAGATACGGCTGGACACGCCGGTGCTACACTCATGGTCGTGGTGGCAGGAGGCTAGGGTGGACGTGGACTTGATTCCGACGGCACGGCCTCGGGATTGGATGCGGTAGGCTTCTGCAGGTCCATGGCGACTCACGGCTGGCCAAGGGAGGTGTAACAGTGAGGTGCCGGTGACCCTAGCGGCGGCGGAGGCGCAATGGTGGGAGCGGGTTCTCCTGAAATTTCCATCCCGCTGAACGTTTTCTAGTTTAGTGGTAGCTGTAAAAAAAAGTGTCCATGAAAGCTGAAGATATGAGACAGTTGGGCTCTCATATGGAGGGTGTGCTATTTCTTTTACTGTTTCACCGAATATGTGCTCGGGTTAGTTTTCTAAAAAAAAAGTAAGTCATTAAATGACGGTTACTGTTCAAGATATCTTCCGATATTCCGATAAATCGGCCGATTTATCACTTATAAGTGTCTGACCGATAAGATAAATTGGTTGATAAATCAGCCGATATGGCGATAAATCGGCCGATATGCTAATAAACTGGCCGATTTACCCCTTATCATGGGTCGACCGATACCGATAAGCGATATCCCCAACATTGGTTATTACAAGGGCCGAGGTTTTTTCTAGATCTGCTAGAGAGCTCTTATGACTTATTACTTCCTTATTATTGCACGTTCGAATCAGTTGTGCACCGTTTGATGTCCAGTATTTAGCCGGTCCGGCCCGGCCATTCAGTTGGTATTATTTTGGGTTAAACATATACTCCCTCCATCAATATATACAGGGCATAATATGGTTTGCGAGGTTGCGTTTGATCATTGCATCATACTATGTCACACATTCGCAGAAAAAAATTGAGAACATGGAAAGATGGTTTTACAGAAAAACACAGAAAAGGTGAAAGATTTAGCCGGACGCTTGTACTGATATCGACATGTTATTTGATATATATTGTCCTTTATCTGAGGAAAGTATAAAATGCATGTTTGTGTCGGTGAGAACTCATAAGTCAAAAAGTCGCCATGAATGTTTTAGAGGGTGCTTGGATCCAAGGGACTTATTTTAGTTTGACTAAAAATAGTCTCTTTAAGAGGCTAAAGTTCCAAGCACCCCTGACTAAAGAGGGGCTAAAACTAGTCTTAAGACTAAAACAATTTAGTCAGGGGTACCCTTACTAAAATGTGGATTAGTCCTCTGTCTCCTCATTTGACTTAAGGTGGTCACAGTTCTAAAACTTTGACTTAAGACAAAAGCTAGATGTACACTTATTCATGGGACGGAGGGAGTATACGTAAAACCTTGATTCGCTTGCAGAACCTGATCATTTGCTTGTGCAAGGCAAAAAGGTTCAAGAGCCAGAGTACGTGGTCTTCTTCCATCAGACTGACTTGACATGCAGAGAGATGGACGTAGTACGTGAGTACGGGACCAGCACCACACCATCAAGATAAACCAAGCGATGACACTGAAGGCTGACGACGAGATTGGTTAATTGATTCAACCAATCATACGTGCAACTTGTCGGCCATGTATGTGTACTACGTACATACGTATGTATACAATAATGACTCGCATGTCGCATCATAGCGATGGAGTGATAAGGAATCACTCTTTTTGGAGGAAAAAACGCGTATGTATAGTATACAGGTACAGTTTGTACAGTCGTGTTACTAGATTGTCTCGGTCACATAATAGACTTGCCTTTGTGGTCCGTGGACAAATTTATTAACAGCCATGCAGTTCGCAAGCGCACGATAGGTGCCATTTTTAAGGCAAACATATGGAGTGGTACACACTTAATTAATCGGTCCTCCACTGGCTAATTATTGCCCAAGTTGGCATGGAGGCTATAGGTTGCGTTGCAGGAGTAGGGCCGGTGCATTTCTCCGCGCTAACGCACATCGATTTGATGACGATAGATGTGCCGACTGGGCATGATGGATGTTAACTGGAGCATGAATCTTCAACGAGACTCATGTTTGTTTTTTTTTTCCTTTTTCTTTTTTTGCGAGAAGACTTATACTCCCTCCGTTCCTAAATGTAAGTCTTTTTAAAGATTCCGCTACAAACTATATACGGATGTATATAGTTATGTTTTAGAGTGTAGGTTCACTCATTTTGTTATGTATATAGCCTATAGTGGAATTTTTAAAAAGACTTATATTAAGAATAGAGGGAATATATGTTTGTTCTAGCAAGCATAGTACGCAAGGTCTGGAAATGATGTCTGACGAACGTCAGCCAGAGAGACCATCCCATCGAGCGCCTTCCCCAATGTTGCACGAATCTTGGCAAGGCCAATGCCATGGAGAACAGTTGGAGTCGTTCGTGGTTACTCATTTCCTAGCGAACGTTCTCAATTTTCTCCCAAACACATGTCACTACCAAGGTGCGTGAGGGGGTTCAAACTCGAGACCTACTGCGCAGGGGGCGTGCGGGGGCGCTTAACACTCAGCAGAAGTGGAGTTTTGTGAACACTTGCGACCAGATTATCCTATGTATTTTTAAAGTTAACTGTGTTTTTAAATTGGTTTTTTTTCTTTTGGAAAGAAGTCCCAAAAACATGCTTTTATTCATTTTTGAAAATAGGGATTTTCTTTCTAGATTTTCCATGTGCATTTTTAATTATAGATAGCATGGAAGTTTCTTTTTATTTTCATTCATGACAATTTTCTGTGTTACAAAACAAGAAAATTTTTAGGTCGTTTTGCAATGCCCCATGGCAAGCTTTGCAAAAATTTATCACTTATACATTGCATTTTTTTGAATTGTTCTTTTACTTTCTCACATGACAGTTTTATTATTAAGAACATGACATTTTAGTAATTAATGACATGAAATTTTTATTATGAAGAGGATGATAGTTTTATTATTAATGACATGTCATTTTTATTATTAAGAGGATGTCAACTTTATTATTGAGAGCATGGTTGTTTTATTTTTAATAGGATGGCAGTTTCCTTATTGAGAGGATGACATTTTTATTATTGTTTGCATGATATTTTAATTACCAAGAGGATGAAAGTTTAGCTATTAAGAGGGTGGCAATTTCATTTTTGTTGGCATGAAAGAAGATCATTGACATGACATTTGTTAAGAATTTTTGCACGGTCAACCAAATAAAGCTAAAAAATACACATGGGAATTTTTGTTTTTGGTCCACAGACAAAATAAAGAAAAAAATGTTCTTCAAAACATGCAATTTTTGCACAATGAAACATCTCCATGGAAAATTTCATAAATTTATTCTTTTTGTAGATTACACGACACATCTTTTAAATCGTACTCCCTCTGTAAACAAATATAAGATCTTTTAGAACACTACTTTAGTGATCTGAAAGATCTTATATTACTTTACAGAGGGAGTACCATTGTAAATTTATAAATTAGAGAAATGAAAGTTTTATAATAGCATGCCATTTTTCATATTTTTTAGAACCATGGGATTTTTATAAATTTATGTTTACTCTGTGTGTTTTCAATAAGTGTTTTTTTGTTCATGGCATTAAAAAACAGTTAACTAGGCCACTGGGCCAATCGGGGTTCGCGCAGGGTGTCTGGTCTTGTGGTAAGCAAGCTTAAGAAGCCACAACAATTCCCGAAATCACTAATTGAGGAGCGCTCCTCGCAACGATTAGTCGGGGAGCGCTCCCCGCGCGCCAAGTGTCACGCGCGGAGCGGTCGGGAGACTTCTCCGAGGCGCTCCGCGCGCGACACTTGGCGCGCGCACGGCGTCTCCCGTGTTTTCCGGTTTCCGGTTTCCCTTTCTGGTTTTTCCTTTTTTCACTTTAGTCCTTATACTTTTAATGTTTTGTAAAACCTTTTGATCTGTTTTGAGATCTGTTTCTCTCTGGTGTGGGCGAACCGTCGTGGAGCACTGTTCTTTCTTTGCCGTCGTCTCCGCCCGTCGCGGCCGCCGCTCTTGTCGCGTGGTTACGGCGGCCCCTGTCCCGGCCGCCGCGCTTGTTGCCTGCTCTTACGGTGGTCCTTCTTTAGCGTCGACCGTGCTTCGCCGTTCGCGTGATCGCCGTTCCCTACCGGTTGCCTTCGTGGGTTCCCTGTTTCCCTTTCTCGTTTCTCTTTTTGTTCCCATTATATTTCCGGGATATGGAGATTTATGGGGTAGTTACAGGTGGGGACTACCAACACTATCAGATGTCAAGTTTCAACTGGGTTTTGTGGGATTAGTTCTTGATAATCATTGTGTTCCTTGCAGTTATGGCTTGTCCTTTTTGCCGTATGCCTGGTGGCCCGTGTTCTTCTGTTGATTCTTCTGTAGATGGGTTCAGTGTGGTCCTGGATCGGCGTTGTTGGAGGCGTGTTGTAAGAATATCATTTTATAATTATTCAATTTTTGGCACACACGCTTATTTCTTTTGGTGCTGCTCATGCTGTTTAGGTTTTGATTATGATCCTTGTTTTGATTTGTTGTGCAGTATGTTTCGTGCAGTGTTAGAGTTCATCTTGCTCGTTACATCGAGGAGTGTAGGGCTTTAGCCATAAGGATGGGTGACGAAGATACTGATCTTGCTTTTCAGTGTAATGTGGGTTATTTGTATGGTGTTCTGTTTAGTCATGGTCGGTTGAGGAGCAAATTCCATGGTCCTTCCTGGGAACGATTGGTCAGTGATTATAGTGTTCGTCCTCGTGATATAATGACCATTAGGCTTGAACATTATGGAACATGGATTGGTATTGATTTTATCGTGTTGGTTGTCGAGATGCGTTGTCTCCTTTACCGTCTGTTGGTAAGGTTTATTTTTAAGGAAGTTTTTAGCTTGTTTTATTGCACATGATGATTTTTCTATTCCCTTGAGCTTGTGTAATTATATTTTGTAGCTCTTGATGGTTTGAGCGACTCCGAGATGGAACTTGTTGGGAGTTGTTATTACACCCGTGGTGTTTTTCTTAATTATCAGCAGATGTATTTTATGAGGTGTCAACTCTTTGATGATGTCTACATACCGTGTTGTCCTTTTGTTCACAGGATTGATTCCATGAATGTTAATGGTCATCATATGGTCAGATTTTTTTCCACTGTTTTTTCTTTGTTTCTGTTTATTTATTTATTTATTTTTATTATCTCTTCTATTTATAGTTTTGAACTTTTGTTCTATTTCTGATAGCTTGATGTTTTTTTTCAGGTTATTCCTGGTATTGTTGTGAGGAGTTTGAAGGAGTTTGTGACTTTTCCTAGGACTGGCGTTTTAACCCTTGAAGTTACTTTGGAATCTGGTGATGATGATATATATATATATATATGTGAGCACTCCTTGCTCCTACTTCATTGGCTTGGGTAGTAGAATGGTGTTCAAACAAGAAGGTTTCAGTGATTTTCTCCAGGCATCGTCTGTTGAAGTAAACAGCTTGGTGCTGATAACTTTCAAAGAGCGTGATGGGAGGCTTGTTGTTATCTTCAATCTTGTGCCGCAGTGATGTTAGTTATAGCCTTTGAACATAAATGAATTTTGTTTAAAAATCTATGCTACGGTTTAATGTTGTCTAGATACATGAAACTATATGAACCTAAGTGTTCATTGCTGTTGTATGTTTGTAGAAGAGGTATGGCTGTGCATCTCTTTTAAATATGTTTTTTGGACGGATGTTATTTAATTGGGGTCATAGTTATCAATACAGTAGAGGCACGTGTGTTGTTTACTACGGCTGTGCATCTATTTTATGTGAGGCACGTGGATTAAGCAAATGAAGGCACCGAATTGAAATCAGTGCAGGCACGGTCGTGAGGAGGCACGGGTATACTGAGAGGCACGTGTGTGCAGCGCCAAAGTTGTACGGGCGAGATACTATGGGTTTCATCCAAGAGGCACGTGTGTGTGTAGTACGTAGAGTTACTGTTGGTTTTATGCGAGGCATGTGGATTGAGCAAAACGGAGGCATGGAATTATTGTCAGTACAAGCACGGTTGTGGAGGTACGGGTATACTGAGAGACGCGTCTGTGCAGCACCAAAGTTACATTGCGATCACGCGTGCGGAGCACGTAGAGTTACTGTGGGTTTCATGTGAGTCACGTTGATCAAGCAAACAGAGGCACGGAAGTGTAGTCAGTACAAGCACGGTTGTGTGGAGGCACGGTTTTGAACCCTCTTGATGTTGTCAAGATTCTAGAGGCACGGATGTACGGTAGTAGAGGCATCGGTCCGAATATCTGGTTAGAGGGGCTCGGTTAATGATGCACAAGTGTGTAGTCTCTAGGGTCACGGGTGCGTGGCACCACAGGCATGGATTGAGTAGACACTTAGTGAGTCACGCTTGTACATAGGTCAGTTGCACACAGTAGTGTAGTCTTATGGCATCGTGCAGAACTGGTGTACGGAGAGGAACCTGTGTGCAATAGCAAGGATGTTCTGAATGGACGGAGCGGTGTTTGATGTGAAATGGAGGCAAGGATTTTTTTCAATGTGGTTAAAGTAACAAAGTTCTCGTCGCTTGTGACTGTGTACCGAATGATCTTCTGCAATATTTATGAATTGTTCACGCAAATGTTTAATAAGCATTGTACTGAAAGTTTACAACGATATCATCACGTATTCTTGTAAATGCACGATGCATCTTGTAAAGGTTGAGTATGAAAATTATAATACAATATCGTGCGAGATATCTCTCGTTCTATAATCATGGATACAATATATGCTTGCTCAGTACTGGGACATAACTTACTAATTGCATTTAGACATGCAAAACGTAGTATGCATTTGTACATGAGCACACCACTGTGTTCAAAGTTCAAACGTAAAATAGTAATACAATACACACAGCATCTTTGGGCAACAACAAACATATTTACAACATAGGTTCATACAATCTAAATTATGATAATAGTAGTTCCTACTAGTTTAATGTAGACATCCATTTTCTCGCAATTTACCAACCACTGTTTCCCTTCCGGCGCTTCCAGCCGCTGGAAGATCCCTCGTCATTGCTCTTATGTGGGCAGAGTCTTTCTTTCATTGGTTGTTGGTGCAGGTGACGTAGTCCGTTCTTGATGATTAGGATTCTACGGTACAACTCGTAGCTAACATACCCGTCCTTTGCCGCATACTCAAGGTGTATCGGTGAAAGTGGCTTCCACTCCCAGAACTGGTGGTTCTCCTTTGGGAATGATTTCTTCATGTTCTTGTATGAGGGGTCGATGATGGCTGCTGCAAGGTCAGCCATGGAGTCCCTTTCTCCACCACCCTTGATGCAGAATAGCCTCTGGATGTCGACGTGGTGCTCGTCTGGAATTTTGATGCATGCA
The DNA here is from genome assembly GCF_018294505.1 of Triticum aestivum. NCBI lineage: Eukaryota > Viridiplantae > Streptophyta > Magnoliopsida > Poales > Poaceae > Triticum > Triticum aestivum. The sequence goes on from NC_057799.1 coordinate 104,073,243, forward strand.
CGGGCAAGCATGGTCTTGTTGTTCCTGGTGTCGACGCTAGTGAAAGTTACCGCTTTCCGTTGCAGGAACTCAACTAACGCCTGGGAGCGCTCGGATCTGCAGTAGTGGTATACAAGGACATGCTCACGCATGGTAAGTTGGACAACGGCGATCCCTTGTCGTATGTAACTGCTCTTACGTGTGTACTCGAGGTCGAGGCCGACGAACTTGTTCTTCTCCTCCTTTAGCCATTCTTCGTACTTTTTGATGATCCGCTCCACGGTCCTTGGGTCGTTGGTGTACACCACCTCGAGCACGGTTGTACCGTGGGTAGTGATGTGTTCGATGAGTGTTGTTAGTTTCCCTTCGTCCATGGCTGGAGGTGTGCGGTGGTGAACTGCGGCCGGCGAGAAACTTTCGAGGAAGAGGATGAAATGGAGTCGGAAAAGTGAAAGGGTTATTTTGTCGTGCAAAAAAGGAAACCACCAAAGAGCGGTTGCCAGTCACGCGGCGGTTCCAGGCGTAGAATTTCAGAAACAGGGGTTTGTTTTATCTTTTTTTTTAAGATTTTCACTTGTCTTGTTCATTGAATTTTTTTATTCGTTGCGTGCTGCCTGCGTGATCCATCTTTGGCTGTGAAAGTAGTCGTGTAAATGGTAGAACACTCAGCAGATGCATGGTCGTGCCTTTGTTGTGAAAACGTTTTTTTCAATTAATAATCTTCCTTGGTCAGGGAGGCACGGTTTTTATGTTATTCGGTGCACAAGTGTGTGTTTAGGAAAAGTTGAAGTAAATATAGTTTGGACTTGAAAACGGAGTCCTGTTTGGTTTTTAATTGAGATATGTTTCACTAGATGGTTTGAATAAGTTTGATAACATGGCATTGGTAGAGGTTTTGAATCACAAATTGATTCTTGTTCCGTTTGATTTTTGAAAATGAATCTTTTTGTTTTTTGGTTTTTTGAATTGTGAACTTTTCAAAGGATAAGAACTACATTTTTTCGACTGAATCATTTCGATAGTTCAAACAGCATTTGTTTCAAAGGATCATTCCGATGGTTGAAACAGCAAGTGGAGTGTCCGTAAGAGCTACATAAGTTGCAAAAGATCATTCCGATAGTTCAAGCTCCATAATAATTAAATTACTCTACCATCCTAACTAGCAAACTTATAGTAATGAGTGTTTTGCTCCTGGAGGCATCATCATGAAACGAGCGTTGAACATTCTAGGAGATACACTGTTTGTTTCCATTTTAGGTGCTGGTTCCGACGGAATCTACATAATGCGCTGAATGATGATGGACACAGAACGGTCATGGCGCTCTTTGAAAGTGATTAGAACAACGTTCTTTTCAATGAAGGATGCAGCTGATATGAATTCTCTGAAAGAAGACTTTTCTATTACCATCCTGCCGTCGTTTTTGGAGATGTAGTACGATGAAGGAGTGATGACATGTGTAGGTTCATCAGGAGCTTCAAGGGTTACCCTGCCATTGGTTGGCATGTCCACCCATCTCTTCAGTGTTGAGACAACGCTCCTCGGAATTTTCTAGAAGAAAATCAAAATTAAATAGAAATTAAAACCGTTGATTTGTCACTTGGACAATAAATAAAAGAATGTCTGAATATGGTGAGTGCACAAACATTAAGAAATTCCATATTGGAAGTAATATAGTTCCTGGCATGTTCAGGTTTGTGTGTAAACAGGTAAAACAACTTATTAAGAGAACAACGGAAGTTTTGTTGTTTTAGGTTTGAATAAATAGGTTCTTTATAATTTAACATATAAGCAATATTACGTCAGTATTGTTTATATTACATATGAGCAAAATACGTTTGGTATTTTAACAAGGACAGTTGTAACCAACCATGATGTAGTCTTTGGTGTTAGTGTGAGTCAAGACATGGACAAATGGACGGCAACGGATGAAAGTATCTCCGAAAAGGCGTTGTAGAAAGAATCGTGTCTGGTCGTAGGTAAGCTCAATATCCTTAGAGTAGACACAGCAGTGAACATGGTCGAAATCGTCAGAAGAAAGATCGTCGAGAGCTAGAAAAAGAAAAACTTTTAAAGTTAGATAAAGTTATATCCAACATGGGGTTAATATTATTCAGTTCGATTCATGCATATAAAATTACAGCGAAAGAAGATAAGTTTGTAATATAAAAATATAACGAAAGAAGATAAGTTTGTAATGTTTGTAATATTAAATACCTACCAACGTGGGGTAATGGAAGCAGCCTTTTGTTATCTCGATATGTTTGTATTTCGAGATTGAGACCCTCGTCTGGTAGTTCAAATACTATTCGGTCTCCAGCATGAAGTTCATAATCAGCCGCAAAGATGTTCCACTCACCACCGCAGAACTTTGTGTAGTTCGCCCTATGCTTAAACAAATCATTGTAAGACCTCCCTTCATCTGTAAGAAGGGCTGGCTCTACCTGCTGTTTACGCAATTTTCTTGCTTCTTTCTTCTTCTCTTCAATGTATTCAGCGAGAAAAGCTCTGACATTACAAGGTACATACTGGAAAAAATAGTGCAAATAACAACCTGTAAGTATAAATTTGAGCTCGTGTACTATTAATGTTAAAAGTTTTCTTAAATTGGATATGAATTTTGATAAGAATTACAGATAACAACATAATTGTATTATAAATTAATGGACCCAGATTTTTGGCATATGTTGATTAATTTTAATTAGAACTGAAGATGCATTATTGTAATCAAGGCATAGGCAGGCAAAAGTAATGGTCTATATTAATCAGGGCATAGGCAAGCAAACTAATGGAAAATGAAAACACAAGGCATTTGCGAAGAAGTGGCAGCAGGGGAACCTAGTGTAGGTGCAAGGGGGTATGAGTGACAGTGACAATTTTTACTGTGTTGTAAGCAACTAATTTGTTAGTGATGCTTACTAACCATGCGGCTCCAGCAATTTTCATCAAGAATAACCTCAAACTCCTGGAGAACTTCAAGGTGTGGTTCGCAAGAGCCGCCTGGTTGGCGGCAGGTAGGGCAAATCATACCTAAATAATTCATAAAAACTATGTTAAGAAAACAAGAATATCATAACAATTTAAAAACAAGCTTCAACCTGGAAGCTTCAAATATGTTAGCCATATTGAAGGCAGGCAACAACTACAAATTTACCATAAATCTTCTCATCTACTCCTTCGAGAAAAGCAGTATGACAGAGTTTATAACACTTGTTTAGATTTTCAAATGGTTTTTATATTCCTTTAGAGAATGAAGTCGTTGTACCGGATCTGATGCTTCAATAACTATCAAACGAAAAAGCTAAACGTAAAACGTAAATATGGATCGGAGAATGCTGCTTACGCATATGCTTTTTACCTGGGACAGAAGAAGAACGAGGGTTGACGAACGGAGATTTGGGTAGGGAAGCTTAGGGCAAGCGCACACGGCTAGCAAAATCTACGAGAGAAGCATGACGTAAGTTAATCAAGAGACCCAATAAAAACTCTACAATAACTTGTTTGAAATGAGACTGTGTACGGGGAAGAAGCACGAACCCTAGAAGTAGGCAGACGGATAAGGCAGATGGGTTGTGATGGGAAGCTTAGGGCAAGCACCCACGACCAGCAATCTACGAGAGAAGTATGGCTTAGAAATTAATCGATTGTGTGCGGGATAGAAGCACGAACCCTAGAAGCAAGAGACGGAGAAGAAGCACGAACCCTAGAAGCAGGCGACGGAGAAGGCAAATGAGTTGTGTTGTGGCTGAGGGAGTCGGAGCTTATTGAAATATAAAGGAGACGGGAGAGAGCAAGAGTAGTAATGAGTGCTTCTTGTTTTATTTTTTATTCTACGAAATGAAATGAATGCTGGTTGTAGATGGTGTGCGTGCATTCCGAGGTGTTATGGGAACACGAGATGTTTGACTCGTCCAGCTGCCTCCCATTATAGTTGTCCAGCTGTGCTGCCTCCGAGCGGTGTCTTTTACGTGCCTATCCTGCCTCACATACTTTCTATGAGGCACGGTTATACATGCTGAAAAGCATGCTCGTGCTTCTGTGTTTTTTAATCACATGTTTAATCAGATATGGTTGGGTGTTTCTTTAGGAGAGGACCGGTGATGATGTTATTAGATGCATGGTCGTTGTAATAGGAGAGGCATGGTCGATATGTCGGGGGATGCAAATTGACGGGAGGCATGATGGTTGCTAATGAGAGGCACGTTTGCATCTGAAATCGAGTCACGGTTCGTGACTTTGGTATTGCAATTTTTTTTCAGGCAGTCGTTGACCCAGTGGAGTCACTGTTTTTATGTACGCTGGCTTCAGGCGGGAATATGTATGATAGCCCACGGTTATATGTATGTCAGAAGCATGGACGTGCTTTTGTTTTGTCAATGTTTCTGGTGGTACGCAGACATGGTGCGTTGATGTTAGTGAGGTTTGTCTTTAACCAAAGTGGATGCACGCGTGTGGCTTTTGTTTTGGCGAACCGTGCTTCTATTTTTGTTTACTCCCAGTGTAGTATTTGTACGACAGGGTCATCTCGTTTGCCTCTTCGCATTGTTCTCTCGGTCAAACAATGTGCTGGTGACCGATGGGATGGCTATTTATTGTGCCAGATACCGTGCTAGAGTTAACCTAGAGGCTCCTCGATTACAGCATGGCAGTCGTGACTTTTGAAGTGCATGGTTTCACGAGCTGCAGAAGCACAATCATCCATTCACCGTTTCCTTAGCAATTAAATGGCCGCATGGTAACTAAGTCGTCTCTCCCCAAAGGTTAAGTAGTGGTCTATTCCTGGAGGTTATCACGTCTTATTCCCTCCAGACAAGTGCAGGTAGCTCCCGTCATCCTCGCCTCGTACGAGAAGCATAGTCAAACTCCATTGTCGTCTCAGCCTCGGTTCCATGGACGACTTCAGGAACACTACTGAGCGTCTCTTTATAGATGCTGATGGTAATACCAAGCTCGATGTGTTGTACACCAATGAGCCCCACAAGGTGGAGGATATTCTTACTCTCTATGAGGAATGGCTGTGTGAGGACAGGTACAAGTTTGTTGGTCTTGATCTGGAGTACACACGAGAGGATTATTTTGATCGTAGTAGAAAAGTTGCCGTTATGCAACTGGCGATGCACAAGCATGTTCTTGTTTATCACTTGTGCAAGGCCAGGACGGAGTGCGCTGCTCTGAAGGATTTCCTTCGGAACAAAGGTATAATTTTTGCTAGTGTCGACGTCAGGAACGATAGGGATGTTCTCGCAAACAGTTACCTCAAAATCCCAAGAGAGTGTCACATCGACCTTCAAGAGGATCTCATGATCAAAGGAGGCAATCTAAGGGATTCAATGGCAGATTTGGCAGGAGCCGTCACAAACAAATCTTACTTGAGTATGAAGTCGTCTTTTCCACAAGGTCTGCATGACTACTGGGAATGGAAGCCGCTTTCCCTTGAACACCTGAAATATGCGGCAATTGTAAGTGAAAATTTCGTCTTTATATTTTTGTTTTATTGCAACAATAGTACTTTTTCCCCTTTACGTATATCTTGATTCTCATCCGCTTTTTATTTTAGGATGGGTATGTCAGCTACGAGCTCTACAGCTGAGTTCTGTCTATGAAGGACATGATGCATCCTCGTTGTCTTCCCGACCCCGGACGCCGTTGATGCTTTTGAGCAGAACTCCAATTGAGTAGAATGGTCCCGGTGGTCTGAGCAGAATGGACTCCTAGAAGACTTTCATTTCTTTTTTTGTATAATTAATGAGTACTTCTAGTTCAATCCTATGGAGTACCGTCTGATGTTATGTGAATATAATTTCTTAAGTTTTTTCATGTTACAAGTTCATTGTTGACGTTTGCGCGAGTTCATGTATATTTAGAGAACCTGTTGAAGTGGCGCATATGTATTGTTTGGGAAAAGCGCGTTTTGTGTTTGGCTTTTATTCAGTGCCGTTTGTTTTTGTTTGTATTGTTGTCTTTTACACGTTCGCACAAGAGAGGCACGTATGAGGCAACATTTTAGTTTCGTGTCTTTGTGTGCTTTAGGACCGTGCCTCGAGAATCCGGGCATCCGTGTATGTTCAGGCTTCACTTCCGTGGCTTCTTTCTGTCTATGCATGTACATCCGTGACACACGCCATGTCTGTAACGTGCTGGTTTCACACGGCAGTTCCTCTTGACACTACACAACCGTGCCTTTGCTACCACTCTTTTGTGCATCCAGGTTGTTTGTACCCGTGCTTCGATAACTATGAGAAGCCACAATTCCGTGCCTGTATACGCTTTAATTCGGTTTCTCCTGTACATGCATTTGCGTGTCTCAGGCGTCATGCTGGCTGTGACTCTACGTGCCTTTGGTGCCAGACGCCCGTCCGTGAGGGGACGCATATGTATTGTTTGGGAGAAGCGTGTTTTTTGTTTGGCTTATATTCACCGTTGTTTGTTTGTGTTTGTATTGTTGTGTTTTACACATTCGCACAAGAGAGGCACGTTTGGTAACGTACGAGGCAACATTTTCAGTTTCCTGTCTTTGTGTTCTTCGGGACCGTGCCTCTAGAAGCCCGCATCCGTGTCTGTGGAGGCTTCACTTCCGTGGCTTCTTTTCCGCTATTTATGTACCTCACGTGACACACGCGATGTCTCTATGTGGTGGTGTCACACGGCAGTTTCTCTTCAGACTACACAACCGTGCCTCTGCCACCACTCTTTTGTGCGTCCAGGCGGTTTGTACCCGTGCCTCGAGAACTCCAATTCGAAAGCCGTACCTGTGCGACAAAAGTCGCAATTCCGTGCCTGTATACGCCGCAGTTCCGTGCGTCCTGTACCTGCATTCGCTTGTCTCAGGAGACACGCTGGCTGTGACTCTACGTGCCTGTGGTGCCAGATGCCTGTCCGTGAGGGGATGCGGTGGCTGTGACTCGTCGTGCCTGTGCTTCTACACGCCCGTGCCTCTAGACACTCTAAAACTGTGGCTCTTTCACTTCTACCATTGATTCCCTGCTTGTATTTGATGTATCCTCATGTGATGCACGTCACGTGTCTATGTGTCTGCGGTGTCACATGGCTGTCCCTCTTGAGAATTTGCAACCATGCCTCTCGAACAGAGTGTTCTTACCGATGGCTCTGCCACCTCTCTTTTTTGCATCCAGTGGATTTTTATGCAGAGGATTTGTATCTGCGCCTCGAGAATGCCAATTCGAAAACCGTGCTTGTGCGTCGGAGAAGCTGCAATTCCATGTCTGTATGCAGAGGGTGTCTAGCCGTGGCTCGAGAACGTTAATTGCAAGGCCGTATTCGTGCCTTGCCAAGCCGAAGCACGTGCCTGTAGAGCTACGTTTCCGTGCCTTTGTTGCCTGCATTCACGTGTTTCCGGCGAGTTGCTGCCTGTATCTCTACGTGCCTGTGGTGATACCTGTGCCTGTGGAATAGACACGTATGTGCGTCGTGTGCCTGCATACCCGTGCCTGATAGACACGTATGTGTGTCTTGTGCCTGCATACCCGGGCCTCACCTGAAACCAGCCTTGACTATCGAGGGACAGATGTTGTGAATCTAGTTAGATGTGGCACGGATGAGTTTTGGCCTTCGGATCTAAGGTGTACGGCTGGCTGTTTGTTTGCTTCATTGGATTCTTCCGTTGGTGGTCTTTGTTCAAAGGAGGAATCGATGACCGATGTGCCGGCCGTTCGATGTGACTATTCAGTGTGTCAGTTACCGTAAAATAAAGTTAGAGGCTCCTCGATTTCTCCACGGCATCAAATTTTTGTGCACAGCCATGACTTTACGAAGTGCATGGTTTTATGAGCTTCGGAAGCACAACCGTCTATTCGCTGTTCCTAGTTCACACGTTAATGCGCATTGTAACTCAAAGGTCCCTCGCCAAGGTTAAATACTGGCCGTGTTTGTGAGGTCTTCACGTCGTATTGTAGCCACAGGACATCAGTCAGTTCCCACCCTCCTCGCCACTCCCCAACCTTGTCGCAGGGTCTTAGGAATCTCCATTGGCACCTTGCTGCTCGTTGCCATGGACGACTTTTTGAACACCACCGAGTACCATCCTGTAGTTGCCGATGGTAACACGAAGCTCGACGTGTGGTACACCAACGAGCCTGGCAAGGTGGAGGAGATTATTGGCTTGTACGAGGACTGGTTGCGCGAGGAGAAGCACAAGTTTGTTGGTCTCGGCATGGATTTCACGCGAAAGGATTGTTATGGGCGTAGAAAAGTCGCTGTCATGCAACTGGCTATGCGGAATCATGTTTTGCTCTATCACTTCTGCAGGGCCAGGACGGAGTGCCCTGCCCTGAAGGATTTCCTTGAGAATAGAGGTATAACTTTCTCTAGTGTGGGCATCAGGAATATTAGACATGCTCTTTTTCTAGATTTCATCAAAATTCCAGAAGGGAACCACATCGACATCCAAGAGAAGTTTATGATCAAAGGCGGCGAAGAAAGGGACTCCATGGAGGACTTAGCAGGTGCCATCATTGACGAATCTTATTCGAAGCTGGAGTCATCTTTTCCAGAACTTCTTCGTCACTACTGGGATTGGAAGCCACTTACTTTTGATCACCTGAAATATGGAGCTACTGTAAGTGAAGATTTCATTTTCGTTAGTTTCTGCCTTTGTTGCTAGAACAGTACTTGTTTTTTTGGATATTCATGTTTTCATTTGATTTTCCTTTAGGAAGGGTATGTGTGCTATGAGCTATACCGCCGGTTTCTGTCGATGAGGGACATCCTGCATCGTCGCTGTCTTCCTGATCTCAGATGGCGAGGACGTTTCTGAGGAGTAGTCCAGGTGGAAGTGCTGGCAAGATGGATTGTGTGATGAATTGGTTATTTGATAGTTATTGTATGGGGTAATATTACATAGACTGATGAATTTGTAATTGTGGTTGTTTTATTTTGAACCGGATGGAGTTGACTAGTTTGGAAATTTAAGTTTATTTTCGTTCCATTATGTTTTTCTTGATTGGGCGCCTTCAAGAATATTTTCCTCTATGATTTGTTGCTACGAGTTGGTATAAGATGAGATGTATTAAGGGGAGCACTCAGATGTGCACTTTCGTGATTCTAGGCAGCGCACAGTCGTCTGTTCAGGGAGGCATTGTTTTTGTTTTAGGCAAGGCGCGCTCTGGTCTTATTAGTTTGCTAGCTTCTTCACTGACAGGTAGGGGCTTTACTTTTGCTTTGTGTTTATACTGTGTTTGGCACGGTTGTTTTTATATTGAATATATGGTTGTGGTTGTGTGTTTGAAATGTTTTTATGCAGAGCTTTAGTGTGTTTAAGATTCTTCAGATTTTCTCACTTTGCTGTCTGTTTCAATATATGTTGTCTGTTTAAGTATATGTTGTCTGTTTTAGGCACCGTAATCCAGTGTGATACTTGTTGTGGGAGTATTGTGTTATCGACGGTTGCGTTTCTGTGTTTCTATTATTATGGTGGTACTTTGATTTTGAAAGGCATGGCCGTGAAGGCATTGGATGCATTGTCGTATGTTTGGTAGAGGCGTTATCCTTCCTTTGGGTATTAAATTCGAAGAGGCACTGCGTTATGTTAGTATGAGTCACTGTCATGGTTGTATGTTCTGTAATATTTCTAGTTGGTCTGCTAGTGAAGTCACGTCTGTCTAGTCAGTGGAGGCATGTGCTATGTTATGTTGAGTCAGAGTTCTCTCTATTGTTCGCAAATGCTTTCTCTTACACGTTCGCTCGGAGAGGCACGTCTACGATGTTACTCAAAGGCATGGTCGTGCCTTTCTTTCGAAACGTTTGCTTTCACTTATTTGCTGAGAGAGACTCATCGTTGAAACTTGTGAGGTCACGAACCTTTTACAGTTGAAGTCACGGTCGTTCTTCTGTTTTGGTATTTTTTCAGTTTAGTCGTCTATCATAGAGGATGGTTCTTCTTTCGTTAACTTGAGCCACAGTCGTGCTTCCATGACTCATTTGGCTTGGAGAGGGATCGGTGTTAAGCTGTCGAGAGGGGACGGTCCTGTGTTAACTGGTGGCGCACTTGTGTGTGTCAACTTAGTTGTCCGTGGTAAGAGAGGCACGTTCTACGTGGATAAGAGGCACGACAGTGCCTCTGTGACCTAGATTACTGGAGGTGAGTCATTTAGCTCCTTCGTCAGATGCTTACGAATTGATAGTGTTTTTCCTCTGTGTTTCAATTGTTTCTTTTATTATGTCTTATTGAAGTGAGTGGTGTTCTAGTGCAAGGAAGTGATGTGTTGAATATCATGTTTAGAACTTTTGGAAAAAATATGATTCTTATTTGTAAATGTTTGCTGTTCAGGAATTTAAGACTTGACCATTTGAACGCACAATTGTGTTTAACGGGATCTATAGCAGATATCTTGGACGGACACAAAAATAGGTGAACCATTGTTGTGATTACATATGAGTCGATATGGCTGGCTGAAACAATGTTTGGATGGCTCCAGCTAAATTAAGGCACATTTAAGCAGTAGTCATCTTCTTCCAACTCTTCTTCTTTCGCGCCGGATATTGTGCTTGTCAAGGACGATGCTCAGTGCCTCAAATACATGGCCTGTGTTGTGGTTGGATGTTATCATTTTGTAAGTTAGTTGTTCTCTCATCGGTTTCACATGGATCTGCAAACACATAGCCGTGCAAATTAATAAAATTTATTGTAAAACTTAATGTTCAGCTGGCTTGGATGAACGTATGTTGATGTGTTGTCAATGAGAGTGAACTTACATTATTGATAAAAAATGAATTATTATTCAAATTAATGAGCGGCATCAAATGCATGGTGTAAATAGTACTGTCATCCCTGAAAATTGAGAGCATTAATGTTTGTGATTAGAAGGTGAGCAGTAGGTATGGGATGTGTAGTGGAACAAAAAGATGCATGGTTTAAATGAGGTAGAGCTACAGTTAAAAGAAACTTACTCTATGTCTGAGTTACATGCACTCTGCACATGTTTGACATGAAAGGAGGCCATGGTGTGAGGATAGTTGTTGTAAGCAGAATGGTAAGCTCTCTTGAAGTTTTCGATGACAATGTCCGAGTGTTCCTTTATACCGTCGATATTGATATAAGGACACAGAATTTCGAAGCGACGCATTGCAAGATTCACGATGATGAGGTAGATAAAATGTGGATCCTTTCTCACAGGTATTAAGACCTAAAACAATTAACAGGGAATAATATCATTGTAACAAGAAAAACTTGTAGAATCAAAGACGAACACTGGGCAAATAGAGTGATTAGGGTGAACTCACGATGTTACATTTTTTGGGCAGCCTGTACCCAATAATTTTTTCCACAATGTGTTCCTTGAGTAGTTCTGTGCTTGCTCGTAGAACTTTAAATTTATCCTGCAGAAAATTGAAGCTGTGTCATTCAGTGTGGTAGTAGTAGTAAATGTGTATTGTTATTATTATTTATGAGAAGCAAGAACTTACAGAAGTGTCCATATACATTATATGCTTGTGCACAAATGCTGGCGTTGCGTAGAATTGTTCTTTCATCAGCAACGCTGAGTAAGCATCGACCATGAATGAGTTGATATATCCGTATACCTTCATTGACAAACCTAAAGTTCGATGATCGGCCCAACGTCGATCGACGGAGAATATCCTCTAGCTGTAAAAAAAATGAATTTTAAATCATAAGATTTTCTTTTTTAACATAAGAGGAAATGATTAGTATTCAATTTCAATAGTAGAAGAATCGAGCCGAAACACTTGAATATGATAGCTTCAGGCAGAATATATTGCATTAGTAAACGAAGGGACCAAAACTTTACTGTAGCAGGAACAACGAATTCATTACCTATCATTTTGCTTGATACCTGGCGTATTGTCGATGATTGTTTCATACACTTCTTTGTCCTCGTTTGTGGAATCTCTTATTTCCAAAAGTTGGCAGTGATCTTGATGGTCATTCCCTTGGTCAGTGAATCGAGTCTGTTCTAGCTCAGAATGATGTTGATGAAGTTGGAAGACATGACCACCGGAGTTCAATTGACCATTACTAATTTGTAGACGACCCTCATTATAATTGTTGTTTCTTTGGAACATTAGGCATTGTGGTTGGTGCTGCATGCGCAGTTCTAATGTTCTGACATTTGGATCACCGGTTGAGCTTGAAGGAATATCTGTTGGAAAATGCTGGAGAGGATGGCTGGAATACTGCATGCTGTTGAACTGTTGTTGCAAGGCACTATAACTTTGCCCATTAGACCCGCCTCTGTGTGGTTGCTGATTGTTCTGCTCTTGAGGTTGGCGTTGTTGGCACCGTGTAGTGCTGTTATTCTGAGCATCATTGTGTTGGGGGTAGTGGGCATCACGGACAGTGGTTTGTTGCTGGTACTACTTGTGACTTTGGTTGTTCATCGCATATGGTGAGCGCTGGCTTTTGTTTGAACCGCCGTTATTCTGAGCACCAGGATGTTGGTAGAAGTGGTTTTTGATACTAGGAGCTGGTTGGTTGTAGTGTTGGGACAAGGGAGTTGCTGGTAAACTTTGGGACAAGATAGTTTGAGTTAAACCTGTAGAGTATGACGTATCAAAGGCCTGTGTGAGGTGGCTACCGCCTGACATTGATCCTGATCTGCTGGGTATAGGTGGCTCTGGATAGTTAGAAAGGGAAGATCTAGCTGCCGAGCTTGAATTCTTGGCCATGTGTGAGACAGTATCAGGTTGGCTACTTGGTTATGAAAGGGTTGGTTCTTTTTTTGTTCAATGACTCTTTCAAGTTGTTCATAGATAGATGGGTCAGACCATATTTGATCATCATCAATGAATCCACAATTAAGGAGGCCTCTGTGGTTGTCAGCTTGTAGAGACTGGTTGTTTGCAGTTTCTATTGAATTATGTGGAGGCTCCAGTATCCTAACTCTTTTCATAGGAGGCGCTGTACTCTTGTTACCTGGATCTTCTGACTGCTTTAAGGACCTCTTGTGAGCGGCCATTTGTGGTTCCGGTTCTGGTGGTTGTGCGCTTGTGGTAATAGGGACGCTGTCTGTGGGATCAATAGGTGGTTGCTTCGTACACTGTTCATGTTCTTCTACAATGTTATTGTCTTCTGCATTGATAGATGGTGCAGCAACCAGTGGAGCATCACTAGTGGATGGAATTGCTTTTCCCGTGTCCAGTACTGAGCCAGAACTGCTGGCAGAATCACTGGGGACTTCTACTGTAGGAGCAAGGGAGGAAGTAGCTCTTGTGCGTTCTGTTTCAGCAATGTTCTTCTCGTCACTCAAAGTTGAAACAAGATGGACCTTATCTTCCTGCAGCGAAGAAGAACGTTGTCCAGCAACATTGTTTGTTTTTTGTGCAGGCTGGGATACCGTGAGGCTCTTTGTGTTGGTTGAAGAGTTGTTGTGAGCGCTATCAGAACCGCTGGACCGTGCAGTAGTTGGTGACATTTTCCCAACGTGATAAACAGGTGCTCCAAGTGTATCTGTTGAGATTGGATCAGTCAGTAATTATTTGTCAACCGCAGAGTGCGAGGCTGATGTTTCTGTTGCAGTAGGTTTTGCTGTTTCCTCCAAGAGTTTTTCCAGTGGGCTTGTCAGAGAGTTGTGGTCTGCAGATCCTCTAGCAGAATTTTGGGTTTCAATCGGTACAGAACACTCAGATGAATTTTCACATGTCATTATAATTGCCCCGCTCTCCAGCATCTCGGATGTTGACACGAAGGGCTCATGGACCGGCAAGCCATCAAGGCAGTTGTGAAGATGGTTATCCACTTTGTCCAGATGAATCTTGGCTTGTTCATCAATGTCCTCTTTGTTGTGGTCGATCCTGTTCACTTCCAGTAGCAACTTAATCTGGGTTGATGATTTTAGGCGTGAAGATATATGAATTTGGGACTGCTCTTTGTCGTACGGATTCTGGGATTCTGGGTCAGGGGTATCGCAGCAACCCTTTAAATTTTCCAGGGAGTATGATGTGGCGTGAAGGACACTGGTTGAGGCACTGCTGGAAGTACTTTGACTGCTTGTCGTGCTAGAACTTGGAAGCGTAGAATATGTTGAAGGGAGTGAAAAAGATTCTTTTTCATTTGAGTTGTCCTATTGCAAGTTACAATAAACGCCCTGGTCTCTGGTCTTGGTTTCTTTTGCACTAAGATCCCTACCAAGTGAAAGGAGCTTCTCCAATTTCTGCTCGAGAACTGGTTGAAACCACGAGAAAATTTCTGTGTACATTTCATTGATAACTTTGGCAATTTTCATCTTGGCCTGGAATTGAAAGATTTATTAACACCGAGAATGAAAAGAAGTTATTAATACCGAGAATGAAAAATATCTTGTGAACTACTGTACATTGTGTCAATAATTGCAGAAAGGGCATGGAATAATGTGCGCAGAAAGACACATGGTGTGCTGCGGGAAGCGTGGCTAACAAAGTCCATCAATCATGGTGAACACATTCCTTGAAAGAGCACAGTCGACCTACCTTACGAAGCATGGTTGATCTACCGTCGTAGGGAAGCTGTGCTATATTTAACACAAAGGCACAGCTAACGTACTATAGGAAGCACTTCTATATTTAACACAAAGGCACAGTTAACGTACTATAGGAAGCACTTGTAGTTTTAACACAAAAAGCACAGATGACGTACTATAGGGAGCACTTCTATATTTAAGACATAGGCACAGTTAACGTTCTATAGGAAGTACCTGTAGTTTTAACACAAAAGCACAGGTAACGTACTATAGGGAGCACTTCTACATTTAACGCAAAGGCACAACTAATGTATTATAGGAAGCACTTCTAGTTTTAACACAAAAGCACAGCTAACGTACTATAGGAAGCACTGTTAGTTTTAACGCAAAGGCACGGGTAACGTATTATATGAAAGCACTTCTAGTTTTAACACAAAAGCACAGCTAACGTACTATAGGAAGCACTGTTAGTTTTAACGCAAAGGCACGACTAATGCATTATAGGAAGCACTTCTAGTTTTAACACCAAAGCACAGCTAACGTACTATAGGAGGCACTTGTATATCTAACACAAATGCACAGTTAACGTACTATAGGAAGCACTTCTATATTTAACACAAAAGCACGGCTAACGTATTATAGGAAGCAGTTCTGGTTTTAACACAAAAGCACAGATAACGTCGTATAGGAAGCACTTCTGGTTTTAACACAAAGGCACAGATAACGTCCTATAGGAAGCACTTTTATATTTAACACAAAAGCACAGCTAACGTACTATAGGAAGCACTTCTATATTTAACACAAAAGTACGGCTAACGTCCTTTAGGAAGCACTTCTGGTTTTAACATAAAGGCACAGCTAAGGTACTATAGGAAGCACTTTTATATTTAACACAAAAGCACAGCTAACGTACTATAGGAAGCACTTCTGGTTTTAACACAAAAGCAGAGCTAACGTCCTATAGGAAGCACTTCTGGTTTTAACACAAAAGCACAGCTTATGTACTATAGGAAACTGTCTGGATGAACACAATAGGACATGTTTCTGTTTCGTAAAAACATAGGGAACATCATTTCAAACATAAAATCAGGTGCAGAAGCTGGAAATCACTTACAGAACAAAGTTTTTCTTGAGGCACAAATTCTTCTATGTAGGCTTCTAGTTTGGGACTCATTTGGAAAAATGGCGCCTGAAAGCCAGGCAGTGGTTGGAAAGGCATGCGCCTAATGTCTTTCAGCTGCCATGTGGAAGGAAAGAATTACAGTCAAGTCAAATTAATACATGGCAGCTAAGTCATTATGTTGAGTCGAAAAGTTCGCCAAAGGAAAATGATGAAAAGTTGACTCACTGTGTGTTTCCCAAAAATTCCGTCCTCTGTTGACAGGCTGTCTATGTTACAATAATTCTTAATGGCCTCTGTGTCCCACACGACAAGTCTTGCAGGAGTGTCAGGTTCCAGGTCCATAATCTTCGTATCCAGGTATTCAAAATACGTTATCTGCAAGTGGCGAAGAGGTAAAAATTAATCATGTTCTTGTAGCTGCTTGTGGGTATAAATAAGTGTACAAGTTAGTGAACGAACCACTAGAATCAGGAGGCAGCCACACAGGGCGCCTACGAATCGTTTGTCCTTGAAGGTCTGGAGTGATGTCACCAGTTTCTCTGTGAAAGCATTGGACCAATCATATGATGATATGTTACTTGCTGGTCCTTCTAGAGCGGCTAAATAGTCGGGGCTAACGCAATCATATGTCGTTGGGCATAGAAATACCGCTGTTGCAAACATCACGAAAACCCGTTGAAACACTTCTCCTATCAGCTTTGGGGTTATGAGATCAGTTAACTCTCTGATGTTTGGAGCGTGCCAAGCACACCGAGTTTCAGACTTAACCTGACATCTGAAAGCTTCTGAGCATTTTCTAGGGATAATCTGCGCACCCAGTGGAATTCCTAAGATCCGGTGCACGGTGTACGAGTTGATAAGGAATATGTATCCACTAGGCAGTATGAAACACCTGGAAGGGCAATCAAAATAGCGGACAAGACAGCGAACGAAACACCTTGGAAGCTCGCGACAGCACAGATCTAGAAGGTATCCAAAACCAATATCTCTGACAAGCTGTTTTTGTGGTTCTGTTAGCTTTTCACAGACAGAAATGAATTTCTGGAAGCTAAGTTTTGTGCTGAACTCTTCTTCGTATTCACCCATTGCAGCAGCTCTGTGGACAAAGATAACAAATGACCTTTAGCAAATGTATTGTTGAACCACATGCTTTTCTGGCAGAAGCTTACATATAAACGCCGAGTCAGCAAAACAGAGATAAATATTTAAGCCGTGATTAAAAATGCAGCTAGAATGAGAAGCATTGATTTCCAAAGAAATTTCAATGACACACGCGAGATGCATGATAAAAAACACCTACTTCGAGGCAGCAAGCTGCTTCTTTGTCCTGTACTCCTCAACAAGCTTTTTGTGCGCTGCACGTTTTAACTCGATCCTTAGTCTCTCTGTCTCTAGTTGGTCATGAATCATGAAATCTTGGGTGACAATCTCCGTGCCATCGACAGACTGAGACTGAGTCTTTGACAGCTGTGGGGTGGAGTCCATCTCATCGAACTCTACATAAGAGGTCATGAGACGTCATCGTTACCAGGTCAGCTATGTAAGACAGTTGTTAGCAGTGCATGTGAGACCATCATCAACAGGTTGGTTAGCTAAGACGGGTTCTAACTCTGAGTTAGTAACTGCTTTGCAAAAACGGACGTAAATCCTTTGGATCTCTGCTATAGATTGCGGATCTATACAAATAATTTGACCTGTCTCTAGTTGGTTAGCTAAGACGAGTGCTTAAGTTTTGCATGGCTGGAGATATAACTCAAGTTAGCAAAACCACGGCGCAAGCATGCAGTTGGCATGGTTAAAGTGAGGTTAGCTAAGTCCTAATTTTAAATCCATAACCCCTCTGCTGTTAAGACATCGCAACAGTTTGAGCACGGACCAGCTGAAGATAACTGGATCCGGAACCAATATTCAAATCGTGCCCCACCTGCTGTGTTGCGCACGTGTGGTGTGTACGCAGCCCGCGGAATTGCTAGCACCGGTAATTTTTTTTGTTCAAACGTTGAATCGGTGGCATAATCATGGTGAGGATGCAATGGATTACCTGAACAGGAGATCCACGGCGAGTGAGATGAAGGAGACCGATAATTTTTCAGTGACGAGCGAACTCTGCGGTGGGATCAGGATTGGCTTTCCTTTGGAGAGCTCGCCTGTAGCCACGGATGCTAGATGGAGAGAGATCTGGAACTCATCTGCGGACGACCCCACAAGTTAGTCAAATACTTGGAGGAACTATTTGAGAGCCCATATGTCAGTATGAGTTTGAAGTCCACCTACCACATTTTCTCACCTCAGATGGAGGTACTCCTCGTAGGACTCATAAAAGGCCGACCCCACAAGTTAGTGAGAGACTTACAGGAATTAGTAACTGAGAGCCCACTTGTCAGTGTCATCGACGGTCAAGTGAAGTCGACCTACCACATCTCGTCACGCCCAAGAAACATGCCCATCTCTCATGCGTCGCAAAACTCACCCCACCTATCAGGTTATTCTTCTCCTGCACGCAAAAAAACGAAGTAGCCTCTCTCTTTCTTTCTCTCTCTCTCCCTCTCTCGTTCTCTTTTCTCTCTCTCCGAGATTCAAAATCATTGAAGGGGATCGCTGACAAACTGCAGGGAAGTAGATCCCCCCACAATTTAGAAAGGTGTGACTTCCAAACAATCAGCGCATAAGATTCGGCAATCAAAGGTTACTAAAAATTTTATCAACGCACCTTTTGCGTGGCAATTCCTGATACACGAGATTCAATTCGTTGATGAATTTGTTGTGGTCGGGATTCATAGAATAAAACTGTTTACTTTTACACTGTAGCTTTGATTTGAGTTTGTTTTTTGTGTTGTATCCTCTCGTCCTTGTAATACGAGGTTGTTACTTTTGTTAGGTTTCATGGTTATCTTTTTGTTAAGTGTTGCACAAGCAAATTAGCATCAGAGGATCTCACTTTGGCTGAGGTTGTAGTTTAATTAAGAATTAATATATGTATGTATTTATATATGTTAATTATATAGAACTAAACATATATCTCTGTTGATATCGACTTCGAAAAGTTTCAACACTGATACTGCAGGTTCATAACCTTTATATTTATTACGTCTCTTTTTCGGGGCAGATGTTCAGGAGTGCGTCATTTGGTCAGGACAACAGGGACGGTCGGTCTTTGAATGACATCGGCAAGGATTATGGGAGGCAGGTAATAGCAAGGCAGTTGAACATTAGTGTTTGGTCTTTTATTTCTGGGACGTTTGCTGTCAAGGTGTCACCACTGAGAACACCAAATAGTAGATCATTAAAAACAACAAAAATGATTTATATATCCTGGATGAATGCTGCAATATTTGTTTATCCTGTGCATCTACTCTGCAATTGAGTATCGAGAGGTGGAACAAAAAAATTACTACAAAACGAGAAGAAGATCAAGGATGTAGATGCTGTCAAACACGCACATGCCATGCGGGCTGGAATAATTGGAGTCAAGAGTGAGATACAAGTTCTTGGCAAACGCCCCAACCAGGAGCATGGTGTGCAACAGACACCTGCCAAGAGGAGCATTCTAAGCAGCAGAGACTCCACTAAGCAGATTGTGCAGGTAACGACCAAAACTTGAAACGCTGGTTTTAACGTACGTGGAAGTTTTAGTCGCACGTGCCTCTAATTATTTTCTGGTTTGAAGACACAGATGCCCACAAAGGCGCAGAGCAGGCATTGTGACGGCCCAACGTTTGTAGGCGGTCATAATGAAGAGGTGCAGGGTAACAGAATTTCCTTTGATGCAAGCAGAAGGATCATTGGCAACAAAAGCATTCGTGTTCAAGGATTCGGTACGGTTTGCACAAGCAAGAAGAGCCCAACGACAAAATCAAACATAGGAGCAATAAGCTCTACCATACAGCAGCATCAGAAAGCAATACAAGTGACAGCATATACGAACGTGCAACAACACATAAAGCAAATGTATATTTTTTTGTGAGCAGTTTTTTCTTTGTTTTCGTCTGGTATATTTAAATTGCAGTATCTTCCACACGCAGGTGTACGAGGAAGGAAGCAAGTATCGCGGTAGTCCACGAATCGATGAAAACATAAGGCAAGGTCCTTTGAAAGGATCACCTGTGGCGTTCAACATGAGGGGTCCTTCCAAAGGATCTCCGATGGCATTCAAAATCGTCAGCGAAATCACCAATGCACGGAGGTTGTCGCCAAGATTTGCTGGACAAGAGAGGCATGGGAAAACAAAGGTGACGTCGGAACTATGCTTTTTTCAATTCAACACACAAACAGTTTTATGGGAGAATAGGGTAAAGTCGAAAACAGGAGGACGGCTGTCCGTCTTGTACGGCTGTATGTGCAGTTGTTCTTTTATATAGGATGTTGTTGTGCCTCTCCGGTTGTATGGTGTAAATAGAAGCACATATGTGCCTCTTTGTGCAGATGTGTGTGTAGCATGGTCACCTAATTCTGTTTCTTGCCATGTGTTCAGGATTTGGCGGAGGGGATAACAGATGAGGGAAAGAAATATCGTAGTTCTCCATCCATTTCGAAGGAAACGCAACGTTCACAGCAGCAAGTAGCGTACAGCGCCAGCACGGATTGCATGGTAGAAGCAGCATAGTCCCTTGGTTGCACGAGTGCCGGAGAAACAGGGGGCAGCATTGCACAATGCAACATTGGATAGGCAGACTCATTTATGGATTTGGCCGTGCCATGCAGAAACGACGCTGCTGCGTGTGACAAACAACAGAGCAGCAGCAGCTCCGCTGTAA
Source organism: Triticum aestivum (assembly GCF_018294505.1). Taxonomy (NCBI): domain Eukaryota; kingdom Viridiplantae; phylum Streptophyta; class Magnoliopsida; order Poales; family Poaceae; genus Triticum; species Triticum aestivum. The sequence continues at coordinate 104,093,508 of NC_057799.1, forward strand.
GTGGACCTGTGGCTGGCGATGAGACTGATGTCGTCAGAAGTGAATGTGATCAGACGAACGAAGACACGGTAGACAGAATCATCATGGCGCCGCCGACCATTGTAGAGAAAGAAATGGACGACATGTTTAAAGAAGGCATATACCCAACGATTCGAGAGGTCACCGAAGCGCTCGAACCAGAGGGAGGTATGGTATTCGGATCATTGGATGAGTGCTTTTTGTTTTTCTGCAGATATGCTAGAAAGGTTGGCTTTGCTACCAAGCGATCAACGAGCAGAAGATCGACATATGATTAGCAGCTTGACAAGCAGGTGTTTCAGTGCACCAAGGAAGGGCAGAATAAAACAACTGAGAGACATGTTAAGGAGAGAAGGGGCAACTGCTTGATCCGGACAAGCTGCCCAGTCCAAATAAAAGCCAAGAGGGATACAGATAGGAGGAAATGGTACCTGAAGAACGATCGTCTAGAGCACAACCACCAGCTTCACCCATCTGATTGGATGCTGAAGTTCATGAGATGCTATAAGAAGATGACACCTCAGGAGAAATTCTTTATACAAGTGCTGCAGAAGGCGAGGTTAGAACCAAGGAAGGTTATGCAGATTTTTACTACCATGGGGAAACTGAGGCGAGAAATTATGTTCGACACGATTGACATAAGCAACATTGCATGCCGGGACAGGGCTGGAGAGCGCGGCACTGATATCGCAGACACCATGAAAATGTTTGCTGATATGCAGAGGCGGAGGCCGGGATTCCACCATGTGGAAGAGACAGAGAACAATGTAGTGCGCAGCCTGTTCTGGACAGATTCCTTGTGTAAGACGAATTATGATCTATATGGAGATTTCGTGTCTTTTGACACCACATTCTCTATGAATATATATGGCTTGCCATTTGCACCAATTATAGGTGTCGACAACCACGGGTCGACCGTCCTGTTTGGAGTAGGACTTTTGAAGGATGAGAAAATAGGGTCATTCAAGTGGCTCCCAAGCACGTTGGTCGAGGCAATGGGAGGTAAAGAGCCGAAATACATAATAACAGACCAGGACCAGGCGATGAAGACTGCAATAAAGGAAGCTCTTCCGAGGATGAGGCACAAGTTCTGCTGGTGGCATATTAGGAAGAACCTGAAGGAACATAATGCAGCAGTGTTTGCGCAGCACCTAGGGATGTCTGATGATATATTTCGAATCGTCAAAACTCACTAGATCAAGACGAGTTTGAGCGTGCCTGGAATGCAGCAATTTCTCTACACAAGGCGGAAGGCAACAAACACCTGAACACGCTATGGGAACTCCGAAATTTTTGGGTGCCAGACTACTTCAAGGACTGTTTCTATCCTTTCTCGTCAACAACCACTCGCAGTGAGAGCACGAATTCGATGTGGAAGAATTACGTCGACCAAAAGGACACTATAAAAAGGTTTGTTAATGCGTATCACACGATTCAGCAAAATTGCCTCACCACGCTTGACAAGAAAAGACACCGAACAGAAGAGAAGGCGCCATCACTAGAGACGGGTTTTCCGATTGAAAGACAAGCAAGTCAAGTATACACGAATGAAATTTTCAGGAAATTCTAGCTGGAGCTACGGAACCGGACTTACTTCAAGTGCTCTGACCTGGCAAAGGGGAGGCAGTATTTAAAAAAAAGATTATTGAGCCTGGAGAAAAAGTGTGGAAACCATATCCGGGCGAGGAATTTGACAGGTCTGAGTTCAGGGTAGATGTGGATGAGCAAAAAGAAATATACAGTTGCAGCTGCAAGAAAATGAGTAGGGATGGCATTCAGTGCTGCCATGTGGTTAAGGTGATGGACCAAACAGGCATGATCTATCAACTTCCAAAATCCTATGTCATCCCCAGATGGACCAGGAATCTATCAGAGAGTCTGAAAGTTCTGTCTACAAGTCAAGGTGATAGCATGACCATACAAGGCGATGAAACTATGAGATTCGGCCTCGCATACGCTGAGTTGTCGAATATCTGTTCAAATGCTTGCAGAAAAGAGAAGGCATACCATGGGCTGCATGAGTGTACGGTAGATATGAAAATAAAATTCATGGCGGCACTTGCTGAGGAACCAGACACAGGCATTCTTGCCGAAACTCTCAAGAACCCTCCCATGTGAGGCTCAAAGGGTACGAAAAAAGGAGATCGAATCAAAGCTGGTTCTGAGAAGAAAGGAAAAGGCAACAAAGCCGCATCCAAGTGCGGTCGTTGTGGAGTAAAGGGTCACAGGAAAACAAACTGCCCGGATAACACAGAAGTCCAGGAGAGGATGAGGATTGAAGAGGAAAAGAGGAAATCGCAGCAGGAGAAGAGGGCAAGGTCAATGAAATGGCCGACAACACCGACAACACCATCGGGGACATCAAACGGCTCAGGACAATGCACTCCAAGCCCAGGAGGAAGACGTCAGACGCCAGCAACTCCAACGACCCCACTGACAGCAGGGACCATTTACCAAAGTCTTGCATCTACGCCAGAATCAAACATCACACAAGCCAGGCACACAGAATGCGTACAGGGAAGCCCGGGACAAGGCACGGAATCTGCGCAGTCCATTTTCTGAAAGGAAAGCTCTGAGTGGAGACTTTTTGGTACCGGAGAACAGTACGAATAGAAAAATTAAAAGGTAATAATGCAGCTTAAACAGGACGTAAGCAAAAAACAGTGATGACCGCAATCTTTCGCTTTATTTTTATGTATGAATATTTATTTTACAGGTAAATAGGTTGAATAGCTACGCAGAAGGGTGGGGTTGCACAAGGGTCAAGAAGGAAGAATGGATCGCTAAACATTCAAAAACAAGGCCTCACGTGGAGCGATGAAATAGCAAGGAATTGGTGGGGAGGGCGGGCGGTTGTCAATTGTTTATTTTCTTTTGCTGTGGTTATAAGAACGGCTTGTAAGTTAATTTGCTGCAGTTATAGAAACAAAACAAATTTAAATAAGAGCGCCTTTTGCTTCTTTATGTATTTTTTACTCGGCGGACAAAAATATCAGAGGCACATGTTTCCTTGTTATTTTCCGCAGCCGCGTCGGTTTCTGAACGTGGATGTTGTAAGCATACAAGCATGCTTCTCTGCTGCGTGATAGAGAGATAAAAATAACCTAAGGGCACAGGCAGCCACGGTCATGCCACCGGTGAGTGTTCAACCGTGACTCTCACGGTTGCATGGTCACGCCCGCCGTTATGGAACGAAGACGTTTTTAAGCACAGAATCTGGGTCGTGCTTCTGGGGCTGCATAACCGTGGCTTTCGTGGTAACTGTGCCTCGCCTGTTCTAACACATGTTCTTCTATTATGAATGCATGACTGTAAGTAATTCAAATAACCGTGCTTGCGATGCGCGTCCAACCGTGCCTCATGTGCCTTCGCGCGGTGCTTCTGTGATGCAAAGATTTCAAACGCAACGGGTCACGGTTGTGTTTGCGTTTCTGTTTTACAAATGGATATACTGCCTGGCAATAGGTTCACGGCGTTTGCTGTGAGAGAATCATGTCTTTACATGCTACTAAAGCACGTGGAATCACGGTCGTGCCTGTGTGTGCCATGTAGAACAGTGCTTTACAATGCCGAAGGCAGGACCGTGTGTCTCGTTCTTGAAAAGTCGTGGTTCTGCCATCACTTAATTCACTTGGTTTTGTCCGTGTTTTAGCAGAATCATCTGCAAAGCAGAGGCACGGCCTTGAATCTTCTAGTGACTTAATTGTAACATGCACGTTGGGTTTCCACAATTAACGCACGAACGTGACTGCACGTAAAACACAAGCATGCCTCCCTGAGCATCTTTACCGTGCCACTCCTGGTTATAGATCAACGGATGCATTTGGAGCACAAAGAGACACGAAGGTGACATGACTTGAAACACTGACACACTTGACGGTTCGTGCATTTGAGTTAAAATCTTACAACGAAAACAATTGTAACACGAACAGTCGTCCGATTCTATTAGGTTTCCGTAATAATCGCACAATCGTGACTTCGGGTAAGAATAAACCATGCCTCTCCACCGACTCATTATGAATACAATTAGAAAACCTCTGTGCGTGACTCTATGTAATTAGAAGACCTTTGAGGGATGTATGCCCGTGCTTGTGACCCTTGACACTAAAACACAGAGTAAACGCCCGTGCCTCTATGCTGTATGCACGTGCTTATGCCCGTACAAGGAAATACACTTTTAAAAATAGGGTCTCTCGTATAGGCCATTCCGTGCCTCACAGAGTAAACGCCCGTGGCTGTGCGTAAGATAAAGGTTAGCGTGACTCTATGTAATACCACCGACCATGCCTTTACGCGCTTCATGCCCATGCCTGTGATAATTTTGATCCCGTGTAAAACGCAAGCATGCCTCTCTGGGCCTCCGTACCGTGCCTCTCCTGGTGTTAGAGTCAACGGAATCATCTGGAACACAAAGAGACATGAAGGTAGACACGAACTATTCTACATGCCTGTCTGACATGTAGAACAGTGTGTCACAATACCAAAGGCAGGACCGTGTGTCTGGTACGTGACAATGCCAAGCCGTACCGTGTGTCTGGTACGTGACAAGCCGTGACAGGAGCGTTTCAGCATAATCATTTGCAAAGCAGAGGCTCGGCCTTGAATCTTCTATTGACTTAAATGTGAACGTGTCTGTGGAAAATTTTGTTGCTCGTAGAGGCAAGATGACCGTAGAACCGTGCTTCCGGCGTCAAGCAGTTTCTTCTATTGAATGTGTGCCGTAAATAATTAAAACACGGACGGGCACGCCCGTGCCTGGTCTGCGTGTGCAACAGTGCATCTCGTACCTTGAAAGCCGTGGTTCTATTTAATGTTTCAAGCAGTCACCTACCATTGACTTGCTACGAGTAGTACTTAACCCGGGCCCCCCTGTCAGAAAGAAAAATAGAAGAAGTAATTAATCTGGACCCCTCCGCTCCCCGTCGTGGGTATTTAAGCCGTCTCGTGGATTGACAGGCTGTAATCCATTTCTCCAGGTCCACCTCAGTGAGCACCGGTCGTGGGTGGCACCATCCCAGCAACGGAGGTGGAGATGGAAAGCGCTGCTCGTAGCATCAAGAGGTCGAGATTGGCGCCACCGGCGATGCCGCTTTCTGGTGGTGTGTTGGTCGTCGGAGGGGATGGAAGCGGCGACCGGGCTCCCTCCCGATCCGATGAGCAAGAAGAGGGATGTCATGCGGACCGCATCAGCGATCTTGCCGACGGCGTCCTAGGTGAGATCATCTCTCGTCTTCCCATCAAGGATGGCATCCGTACTCGAATTCTCGCACGTCGTTGGCGTCCTTTGTGGCCCATCGCTCCTCTGAATCTCGACTGCCACAAGATCTCTGACTTTCGTCTTTTTAATGATGGTGAAAAAGTTCATATCGAGACCATATCTCATCTGTGCGCCTTCACCAAGGAGCCCGTTCGCAAATGCTATTCCGGAACGCGGCTCTGTCGAAATCCTGTTGTCAATCTTCCGGAATCCATTCTGTCCGGCCATGCTGGCTCGGTTAGCAGCCTCTCTATTCCGGCGTGCTACCTACAGTGCAAGCCCTCCATCGTTGATGCCTGGCTCCGATCCTGGAAGCTGGACAATATCCAGGTTCTTGAGTTCTACTACCTCTTCCCAAGATTTCTGACGCAAGAGGTAACACTATTGGATCTATGCACTTCAACTACAACCTCGGCACCGGAGTCCGTGTTTCGGTTTTCCTCCTCTCTCCACACCCTCGGCTTTGCTCTTTGCCAAATACCAGACAATTACGTAGGGACGCTTAAGCTACCACTAGTGAAAAGACTCTCGCTTGTGGAGGTTGATATATCAGACGCGTCGCTGCAAAGCATAATCCACTCTAGTTGCCCTGCACTTGAGTCTCTCCTGCTTGTTTGCAATAGAGGAGGTCGTCGCGTGACAATAAACTCGTCTAACCTTGTAAGCATTGGCATTTGTTGTCCACACGGAGAACTCATTGTTGAGGATGCCCCTTTGCTTCGACGGTTGATTGTTGATTGTCTGGTTGACGACTGTTTGATAACCGTTGTCTCTGCACCTAAACTGGATACGTTGGGTGAATTCGTGTTTCTGTCTCCCTCGAAGTGTCTTGAGGTACTGACTTTCCTTAATACTGGAACAGAGCTGTACTTGTTCCGATGTTTGTTCTATTAATTTGATGGTCTATGTTCTATTATTCATGCAGAGTCAGGATTTGGAGTTAACTGGTGTCTCTGTGTCTGAACCGTATCCATGTCGTCTCACGTGTCGTGAGGTATTGAGTTTTCACGATACTTCCAGCTTCACTTTGTTTGTGAGGAAACAAGTTTTATTTCATCCAACCTTTATTCTATTAGTTTTGTGATCCATCTTCTATTATTTTTCATCAAGGGTGTGAAGGCAGTCAGTCTAACAACAATGCGTCAATCTATCAAGACCTTGCTTATCTACATTGATTATAAGGTGGAGACCGTCGTTGAATTGCTGCAATGCTTTCCAAAACTGGAGAACTTGTTTGTCGAGGTGATGATCTTCAGAAATGTGCATACTGTAGTAGTTGTTCCTTTTCAAAATGCTTGTATTAATTTTGACTGAAATTGATGCACCCGTATCTACACATGATTTATTGTTGGATACATCCATATATAGACAAGTCTATGTCTAACTTCTTGTTACGGAGGTGGTAGAACTAATTGTTTCATTTGGTTTTTTGATGGTCTGTATCTCTTTTTATAGATGCTAAGTATTTTCAACCTATCATTTATATTTTAGGGATCGTTGATTTCTTATGGTGAAAAAAAATGGCGTCATAAGTACGGGCAGTTTCTCAAACATCACGACGTTTGTCTGAAGACAGTATCGCTGGAAGATTATGTTCGCTCCGGGAGTTACGCTGAATTTGCGATGTTCTTTGTTCTTAGTGCAAAGGATCTGGAGACCATGACCATGAAGTTTACCTCCCCTCCCGCAGAGTTCACCGTAGTATTTTACGAAAAGCAACAAAGGGTTCTGGAGTGGCATAGAAGGGCTTCTAAACATGCACGTCTAAGATTATCATCAAGTTGCAGCCACGCGTGTCCGCATTTAAGAAAGAGGACTGTTGAATACCTGGATTTGACGGTTCTGTTCAGGAGTGGATGCTGAAATCAGGCCTTGTGTTAGTTGCCCAGGTGTATGGAGTTATTTGTTGTTGCGTTCTTTTCAGCTTGGGTTTTATGTAAACTTTATCAGACAACCATTGTAGTCTTTGCACCCTGTGTATTCTTGTCTGTTTTTGTGTTGCATGCAGTCATGAAGGAAATGTGTGGTTTTGCGGCTTTGTACGGGCCGAAGGACCATAAAATGCTGTCGCACCAAGGTTAAGAGACATAAAGTAGATTTAATGTTTCAGTGGAGAGATGCGCGCTGCATGTGTAACCGTGTTGTGTTGTATGTACGACGGTGCCTGTCTTATATATGTACCTGTCATGCACACAATGCATGCACAACCGTGCCCGTGTTGCAGGTAGAGCGGTGCTTCTCGGATGTACCTGCCATACACACTGAGGAGCTGCAGTTGAGCCTTGCACTGATGGAGCTGCATTTGAGCCGCTGCACTGTTTCTACTCCTTGTACTGTGGTTATAAAAAACGGCTTGTAAGTTTATTTGGTGCAGTTGTAGAAACAAAGCAAATGTAAGCATAACAGATTTTGCTTGTTTAGGTATTTTTATTACTCGGCTGGGAAAATATTATAAGGGCGATAGGTTTGTTTGTAAATGTTTGCAGCCCTTTCTTTATGAAGTTGGATGGTGTAACAATACAACCATGCGTCTCTGCTGCGACACAGGAGAGATGAAAAGAGCTGAAAGCATAGAGAGCCACCACAACGGTGAACCAAACCTGTTTTGCGGGGCGTTACATAGTGCTTCTGGTTACCGCACAACCGAGTTTCTACTCAACAGGCCACACCGAAATGCGTCTCGAGGATTCTAGCCGTGACACTGCAGACTCACAACCATGCTTTTGACCTTGTCCTGGCATCGTGATGTTCGTTCTCTGCTTGAATAACGTGCCTTCCACAGCCACCCTACTGTGCGCGTAGCAAAGGAGCAACGCCAGCTGATAAAGTGCTTTTTCTACTACTAAAAGTGTGGCCCTCGTTGCATGACTTCCATGCGTTTGACAGTGGCTCTTTGGTACAGAACCGTGGTTGCAGAGAGTTCTTGCCCGTGGTTTCAAGGACAGTGTCTCTTGGATCGGTCATTGATTGCCTCACAAATTAAATAATGAGGGTTCACATCTGAATCAAATTCTGTTATGTTTCTGTAGTAAACACACGAACGTGACTCTGCCTAATACTCAAGTATGCCTCCATGGGCTTCTCGTCCGTGCCTCTTCATCTAAACGAGTCGACGGAATCATTCGATAAACAGACACAAGCAAACATGACTCTATATAATACCACATGATGCCTTTGTGGATTTGATGCCCGTTTCTACGACCCTTATCACTAAAATACAGAAAGTCACAAACGCACATAACCGTGGCTGCAGAGACTTTATGAGGAAAGAAGCGTGACGCAACTCAGTACGGAACCGTGTCTGTATGGACTTCACGTCTGTGCTTTTAAATACAAGGAAATAAGCTTTTAAAATCAGCGTCTCTCATATAGGCAATTATGTGCTTCATAGAGTAAACGCCCGTGGCTGTGCGTAAGACAAAGGTTCAGTTCCGTGGGCTAGACGCCCATGCATCTTCGTCTGATCGAGTCTCACAGGCGAGCATGACTCTGTGTAATACCATCGACCATGCGCAATAAACGCATGATTGTGACCCTGCCTATTACTAAAGTATGCCTTCATGGGCTGCTCGTCCGTGCTTCTCTGTCTGAACGAGTCGACTGAATCATTCGGAACACAAACACAGGCGAGCGTGACTCTATTTAATAACACACGATGCCTTTGTGGATTTGACGCTCGTGGCAGTGACCCTAATGACTGAAACACTAAAACACAGAGAGTGCAAGACCGTGCTTTTAAAAAACGCGCAATAGCGGTGACATCTGCAATTATGTCCCTGCACTGTGCCTAACCGTACCTCATGTGCATAACCGTGCTTCCGATGCGTGTCCAGCCGTACTTCATGTGCCTTCACGCGGTGCTTCTGTGATGGAAAGATTTCAAACACAACGGGTCACGGTTGTGTTTGCGTTTCTGTTTTACAAATGGATATAGTGCCTGGCAGTAGGTTCCCGGCGTTTCCTGTGAAAGAATTACGTCTTTACGTGCTACTGAAGCACGTGGAATCCCGGGCATGCCTGTGTGGCATGTAGAACAGTGCGCGTCGTATCACTTCACGGCCGTTGTGTGGTTCGTGGCAAACCATGCGTTTGCCATGGTCGTGTCTGTGTGACAGGTAGCACAGTGCGTCTCGAATCACTTTTCTACGAAGTCATGATCGTCTGTGTGTTTGCTGACAAACTGTGGTTCACTGAATCATTTGGAACACAAACGCTAGCACAAGCGAACATGACTCTATATAATACCACACAATGCCTTTGCGGATTTCACGCCCGTTCCTGTGACCCTTATCACTGATACACAGAAAGTCACAAATGTACATAGCCCTGGCTACAGAGACTTGAAGCCCTTTTAGTTAATGAAATGTACGGCGTGAGCAAAAGACCGTTTAGCCATCGACCAAAATACCGAGTTCGCTGTTGGCAAGGTTACAGATTGAGCAAAAAAGGTACGGGCATTGTTTCACCACACCTACGTAAATTCCAAACCGGAAAGTGGCGGCAACATCTCACTCCAGCACTGTTTTCAGCACTTACAAGTGAATGGATCCTTTAAATCCAGGTGCTCAACACATGCGTGCCTTAGATCCAAGTTCCCATGGTTGCAACTTGGCGACAACCTAAGGCAAGCATGTTTAGAAGCCTTTTTGTCCCACTGAAGCACGTCTTGTTGCTGTTTGTAGAATTCTTCCGTGAAGTCTTCCTGAAGAAGAAACTTGATCCTCATAGTCTGTAGCTGTGCTGCGTTGAGAATAAAGAATGTCGCAAATCGAATGCTTTTCTCGCATTGAACATAGCTTTCCAGCGCCAGTGACTTCAAATGAACGTCATGATGGTGCTTGCAAGAACAGTCGTTCGCAAGACTTTCTTAATTAGAGGCTATTTCCTGAATAAACATGAATATTTCAAATGGTTAAGCTCCATAAAGAGTGATTCTGCTGGGAGAGCAAGTGAAGGAATAATTCTATAACCTCTGTTGTAATAAAAGTTATTTTTTAGTTTTGTCCTAATACTGGTCCATGACTATATACACCTTTGTCCATTACATACAAATGTATGTGACGTTTTTTTTTGTTGAATGGAGTTCTACACCATGCATGGTATGTGTTTTACAATTTGTGTGAGAAGCATCACCTCGATATACAAGTTTTCCAAGCTTCGGAAGTGTTCCACCAAGGAAAAGACTGCGTGCAGGTCATAATCCATGCTGATAGACAACGTCTTGATAGAATGAACCGCTGTGGATGTGCTGATTGTCGGCAAACACTTCATGTAGAATAAAACATAATATTAGTAGAGTAAAGGTTGAATTGCATGGAACTTGTTCGTACCAATGAATGGAGGTGAAAGTATTGTTGAAAGTCAGTACCTGAATAATTATACGGTCATTTGTGATGCCCGATTCACAGAAAATATTAGATAATTTGCCCATGACCTGCAGTTTAGGTGCGGAGGTGATAACTATCCGCAACTTTTTGCAATCACCATCACAAAGCAACCGTTGAAGTGATGAGGCATCTTCTATAACAAATTTCCCATAGTAACCAGAAATGCCGATGCTTATAAGGTTAGGTGAGTTTATTCTGATGCAATGGTGCCTAACTGTCCAAACAAGCATCAGAGACTCAAGTGTAGGAGAAGTAGAGCTGATGATGCTTTGTAATGAGACGTATGATACATCAACATCTACTAGCGAGAGTCTCCTGAGCAGTGGTAGTTTAAGCACCCGTACATAATTGTCTGGTAACTTGCAAAGAGCAAAGGCGATGGTTTGGAGAGAGGAGGAAATTTGAGGGTTTAATGCTGGTGGTGATGGCATGACCGACGGGCATGAGAATGGCCCTATGTCATGTTGTCTCAAGCATGGTGGGAAAAGGTAGTAAAACTCGAGCACCTGGAGATTGTTCAGTCTTGGGGATCGAAGCCAGTCGTCGACCGTTGAGTGCCTGCAGTCGAGGTAGGACGCCGGAATGCAGAGGCGGCGAACTGCACTCTGACTCCCGGAGAGGATGGCCTCCGGAAGGTACGAATCATCATAGGAATTATCTTCACCGACATGTTCTCCTCTAAAAAAAGTTCCAGTGTATGTTATGCGGACGAGTTCCTCCGGTGTGGCGGAGTTCGCGGTGACCAACTCGACATGTACTTGATCTCGAGGGTTAAAAAGACGTGGGACAAGGATCTCACGGCAGTCCAGATTCAGAGGAGCGACGCGCCAAACAGGGCGCCACCGACGTGCGAGGATTTGAGTGCGAACGCCTTCCTTAGTGGAGAGACGGGATATGATCTCACCGAGGACACCGCCCGGGAGGTCGCTGATGCGGTCGGGACCAGACTGCTCTTCTTGATCCTCGGATCCAGTAGGCGCACCCTCGCCGCTTCCAGCCGCTACCGCCAAACCACCAGAGGAAGGCGTCGCCGGTGGCGCGAGCCTCGCCCTCTTGGTGCTCGGGGCACCGGAGTTGACCTCCATCTCCATTTTCATTGCTGGGATCGCGCCGCCTGCGAGCGCCGCTTTATGTGGCGTGGATCTGGACAGTCCAAGAAAGAGGGTGTGGCTAGGGTTTCGAGACGCTGCCCGTCCGCCTTAAATAGCCGGAGCCTGGCCCCTGGCGACGAGCCAGACCTGCGTCACCGGAGGAGACGTCCGTCGGACCCTTGGGTTTCCGTGGAGTCGCCACGTGGCGTTCATACCCGAATACGTGGAGACGCCCGTCGAAACGTTGTGTTTCCACAATCAACGCAGGAACGTGGCTCCGCACAAAACACAAGCATGCCTCCATCGCCATCCCGACGGTGCCTGTCCTGGTAATATAGTCAACGGATGCATTTGAAACACAAAGAGACACCAAGGTGACTCTGGATAATTACACGTCATGCGTTTGTGAATTCGCAAAACCGTGAATCTCGTCAACCATTTCACTAGCTTAAACAAAGGCATCGTGTGGTATTATATAGAGTCAAGTTCGCTTGTGTTTGTTTTCCGAAAGATTCCGTCGACTCGTTTAGACAGAGAGGCACGGATGAGCAGCCCATGGAGGCATACTTGAGTATTAGGCATAGTCACGTTCGTGCGTTTATTGCAGACACATAACAAAATTGGATTCAGATGTGAACCCTTACAGTTTACTTTGTGAGGCAATGAATGACCGATCCGAGAGACACTGTCCTTAAAAGCACGGGCAAGAACTCTCTGCAACCACGGTTCTATACCAAAGAGCCACTGTCAAACGCATGGAAGTCAAGCAACGAGGGCCACACTTTTAGTAGTAGAAAAAGCACTTTATCAACTGGCGTTGCTCCTCTGCTACGCGCACAGTAGGGTCGCTGTGGAAGGCATGTTATTCAAGAAGAGAACGAACATCACGATGTCACGACAAGGTCAAAAGCATGGTCGTGTGTCTGCAGTGTCACGGCCAGAATCCTCGAGACGCATTTGGGTGTGGCCTGTTGAGTAGAAACTCGGTTGTGCGGTCACCAATGGCACTACGTAATGCCCCATGAATCCTTTAGACGTGATAATCCTTTAGACGTGATAAACTCGGTTGTTGCCAGAATCCTTTAGACGTGATAATCATAGAAGGGCTTCTAAACGTGCACGTCTAAGATTATCATCAAGTTGCAGCCACGCGCGTCCGCATTTAAGAAAGAGGAGTGTTGAATAGCTGGATTTGACGGTTCCGTTCAGGTGTGGATGCTGAAATCAGGCCTTGTGTTAGTTGTCCAGGTGTATGGAGTTATTTGTTGTTGCGTTCTCTTGAGCTTGGGTTTTATGTAAACTTTATCAAAGAACCGTTGTAGTCTTTGCACCGTGTGTAGGCTTGTCTGTTTTTGTGTTGCGTGCGACCATGAAGGAAGCGTGTGGTTTTGCGGCTGTGTACAGGCCGAAGGACTATAAAATGTTGTGGCACCAAGGTTAAAATATATAAAGTAGATTTAATTTTTCAGTGGAGAAATGCAGCTGTATGTGTACCCGTACCTATGTTGTATGTATAGCAGTGCCTGTCGTATGTACCTTTCATGCACAGAATGGATGCACATCCGAGCCTGTGTTGCAGGTCGAGCGGTGCCTCTCGTATGTACCTGCCATACACACTGACGAGCTGCAGTTGAGCCTTGCACGGATGGAGCTGCATTTGAGCCACTGCAATGTTTCTGCTGCTCGTTATGTGGTTATAAAAAATGGCTTGTAAGTTTATTTGGTTCAGTTGTAGAAACAAAACAAATTTAAGCAGAACAAATTTTGCTTGTTTAGGTATTTTTATTAGCCAGCTGAGAAAATATTATAAGGGCGATAGGTTTTCTTGTTAATTTTTGCAGCCGTTTATTTATGAAGTTGGATTGTGTACGAATACAACCATGCGTGTCTGCTGCGACGCAGGAGAGATGAAAAGAGCTGAAAGCATAGATAGCCACCCCAGCGGTCAACCAAACCTGCTTCATGGGGCATTACGTAGTGCCATTGGTGACCGCACAACCGAGTTTCTACTCAACAGGCCACACCCAAATGCGTCTCGAGGATTCTGGCCATGACACTGCAGACTCACGACCATGCTTTTGACCTTGTCGTGACATCGTGATGTTCGTTCTCTGCTTGAATAACATGCCTTCCACAGCGACCCTACTGTGCGCGTAGCAGAGGAGCAACGCCAGTTGATAAAGTGCTTTTTCTACTACTAAAAGTGTGGCCCTCGTTGCTTGACTTCCATGCGTTTGACAGTGGCTCTTTGGTACAGAACCGTGGTGGCAGAGAGTTCTTGCCCGTGCTTTTAAGGACAGTGTCTCTCGGATCGGTCATTCATTGCCTCATAAAGTAAACTGTAAGGGTTCACATCTGAATCCAATTTTGTTATGTGTCTGAAGTAAACGCACGAACGTGACTATGCCTAATACTCAAGTATGCCTCCATGGGCTGCTCATCCGTGCCTCTCTGTCTAAACGAGTCGATGGAATCATTCAGAAAACAAACACAAGCGAACTTGACTCTATATAATACCACACGATGCCTTTGTTTAAGCTAGTGAAATGGTTGACGAGATTCACGGTTTTGCGAATTCACAAACGCATGACGTGTAATTATCCAGAGTCACCTTGGTGTCTCTTTGTGTTTAAAATGCATCCGTTGACTATATTACCAGGACAGGCACCGTCGGGATGGCGATGGAGGCATGCTTGTGTTTTGTGCGGAGCCACGTTCCTGCGTTGATTGTGGAAACACAACGTTTCGATGGGCGTCTCCACGTATTCGGGTATGAACGCCACGTGGTGACTCCACGGAAACCCAAGGGTCCGACGGACGTCTCCTCCGGTGACGCCGGTCTGGCTCGTCGCCAGGGGCCAGGCCCCGGCTATCTAAGGCGGACGGGCGGCGTCTCGAAACCCTAGCCACACCCTCTTTCTTGGACTGTCCAGATCCACGCCACATAAAGCGGCGCTCGCAGGCGGCCCGATCCCAGCAATGAAAACGGAGATGGAGGTCAACTCCGGTGCCCCGAGCACCAAGAGGGCGAGGCTCGCTTCACCGGCGACGCCTTCCTCTGGTGGTTTGGCGGTAGTGGCTCGAAGCGGCGAGGGTGCGCCTACTGGATCCGAGGATCAAGAAGAGCAGTCTGGTCCCGACCGCATCAGCGACCTCCCGGACGGTGTCCTCGGTGAGATCATATCCCGTCGATCCACTAAGGAAGGCGTTCGCACTCAAATCCTCGCACGTCGGTGGCACCCTGTTTGGCGCGTCGCTCCTCTGAATCTGGACTGCCGTGAGATCCTTGTCCCACGTCTTTTTAACCCTCGAGATCAAGTACATTTCAAGTTGGTCACCGCGAACTCCGCCACACCGGAGGAACTCGTCCGCATAACATACACTGGAACTTTTTTTAGAGGAGAACATGTCGGTGAAGATAATTCCTATGATGATTCGTACCTTCCGGAGGCCATCCTCTCCGGGCGTCAGAGTGCAGTTCGCCGCCTCTGCATTCCGGCGTCCTACCTCGACTGTAGGCACTCAACGGTCGACGACTGGCTTCAATCCCCAAGACTGAACAATCTCCAGGTGCTCGAGTTTTACTACCTTTTCCCACCATGCTTGAGACAACATGACATAGGGCCATTCTTATGCCCGTCGGTCATGCCATCACCACCAGCATTAAACCCTCAAATTTCCTCCTCTCTCCAAACCATCGCCTTTGCTCTTTGCAAGTTACCAGACAATTATGTACGGGTGCTTAAACTACCACTGCTCAGGAGACTCTCGCTAGTAGATGTTGATGTATCATACGTCTCATTACAAAGCATCATCAGCTCTACTTCTCCTACACTTGAGTCTCTGTTGCTTGTTTGGACAGTTAGGCACCATTGCATCAGAATAAACTCACCTAACCTTATAAGCATCGGCATTTCTAGTTACTATGGGAAAATTGTTATAGAAGATGCCTCGTCACTTCAACGGTTGCTTTGTGATGGTGATTGCAAAAAGTTGCGGATAGTTATCACCTCTGCACCTAAACTGCAGGTCATGGGCAAATTATCTAATATTTTCTATGAATCCGGCGTCACAAATGACCGTACAATTATTCAGGTACTGACTTTCAACAATACTTTCACCTCCATTCATTGGTACGAACAAGTTCCATGCAATTCAACCTTTACTCTACTAATATTATGTTTTATTGTACATGAAGTGTTTGCCGACAGTCAGCACACCCACAACGGTTCATTCTATCAAGACGTTGTCTATCAGCATGGATTATGACCTGCACGCAGTCTTTTCCTTGGTGGAACACTTCCGAAGCTTGGAAAACTTTTATATCGAGGTGATGCTTCTCACACAAATTGTAAAACACATACCATGCATGGTGTAGAACTCCATTCAACAAAAAAAACGTCACATACATTTGTATGTAATGGACAAAGGTGTATATAGTCATGGACCAGTATTAGGACAAAACTAAAAAATAACTTTTATTACAACAGAGGTTATAGAATTATTCCTTCACTTGCTCTCCCAGCAGAATCACTCTTTATGGAGCTTAACCATTTCAAATATTCATGTTTATTCAGGAAATAGCCTCTAATTAAGAAAGTCTTGCGAACGACTATTCTTGCAAGCACCATCATGACGTTCATTTGAAGTCACTGACGCTGGAAAGCTATGTTCAATGCGAGAAAAGCATTCGATTTGCGACATTCTTTATTCTCAACGCAGCACAACTGCAGACTATGAGGATCAAGTTTCTTCTTCAGGAAGACTTCATGGAAGAATTCTACAAACAGCAACAAGACGTGCTTAAGTGGGACAAAAAGGCTTCTAAACATGCTTGCCTTAGGTTGTTGCCAAGTTGCAACCACGGGAACTTGGATTGAAGGCACGCATGTGTTGAGCACCTGGATTTAAAGGATCCATTCACTTGTAAGTGCTGAAAACAGTGCTGGAGTGAGATGTTGCCGCCACTTTCCAGTTTGGAATTTACGTAGGTGTGGTGAAACAATGCCCGTACCTTTTTTGCTCAATCTGTAACCTTGCCAACAGCGAACTCGGTATTTTGGTCGATGGCTAAACGGTCTTTTGCTCACGCCGTACATTTCATTAACTAAAAGGGCTTCAAGTCTATGTAGCCACGGCTATGTACATTTGTGACTTTCTGTGTATCAGTGATAAGGGTCACAGGAACGAGCGTCAAATCCGCAAAGGCATTGTGTGGTATTATATAGAGTCATGTTCGCTTGTGCTAGCGTTTGTGTTCCAAATGATTCAGTGAACCACAGTTTGTCAGCAAACACACAGACGATCATGACTTCGTAGAAAAGTGATTCGAGACGCACTATGCTACCTGTCACACAGACACGACCATGGCAAACGCACGGTTTGCCACGAACCACACAACGGCCGTGAAGTGATACGACGCGCACTGTTCTACGTGCCACACAGGCACGCCCGTGATTCCACGTGCTTCAGTAGCACGTAAAGACGTAGTTCTTTCACAGGAAACGCCGGGAACCTACTGCCAGGCACTATATCCATTTGTAAAACAGAAACGCAAACACAACCGTGACCCGTTGTGTTTGAAATCTTTGCATCACAGAAGCACCGCGTGAAGGCACATGAAGTACGGTTGGACACGCATCGGAAGCACGGTTATGCACATGAGGTACGGTTAGGCACAGTGCAGGGACATAATTGCAGATGTCACCGCTGTTGCGCGTTTTTTAAAAGCACGGTCTTGCACTCTCTGTGTTTCAGTGTTTCAGTCATTAGGGTCACTGCCACGGGCGTCAAATCCACAAAGGCATCGTGTGTTATTAAATAGAGTCACGCTCCCTTGTGTTTGTGTTCTGAATGATTCAGTCGACTCATTCAGACAGAGAAGCACGGACGAGCAGCCCATGAAGGCATACTTTAGTAATAGGCAGGGTCACAATCATGCGTTTATTGCGCATGGTCGATGGTATTACACAGAGTCATGCTCGCCTGTGAGACTCGATCAGACGAAGATGCATGGGCATCTAGCCCACGGAACTGAACCTTTGTCTTACGCACAGCCACGGGCGTTTACTCTATGAAGCACAGAATTGCCTATATGAGAGACGCTGATTTTAAAAGCTTATTTCCTTGTATTTAAAAGCACAGACGTGAAGTCCATACAGACACGGTTCCGTACTGAGTTGCGTCACGCTTCTTTCTTGATAAAGTCTCTGCAGCCACGGTTATGTGCGTTTGTGACTTTCTGTATTTTAGTAATAAGGGTCGTAGACACGGGCATCAAATCCACAAAGGCATCATGTGGTATTATATAGAGTCATGTTCGCTTGTGTCTGTTTTTTGAATGATTCCGTCGACTCGTTTAGATGAAGAGGCACGGACGAGAAGCCCATGGAGGCATACTTGAGTATTAGGCAGAGTCACGTTCGTGCGTTTACTACAGAAACATAACAGAATTTGATTCACATGTGAACCCTCACTGTTTACTTTGTGAGGCAATCAATGACCGATCCAAGAGACACTGTCCTTAAAACCACGGGCAAGAACTCTCTGCAACCACGGTTCTGTACCAAAGAGCCACTGTCAAATGCATGGAAGTCATGCAACGAGGGCCACACTTTTAGTAGTAGAAAAAGCACTTTATCAGCTGGCGTTGCTCCTTTGCTACGCGCACAGTAGGGTGGCTGTGGAAGGCACGTTATTCAAGCAGAGAACGAACATCACGATGCTAGGACAAGGTCAAAAGCATGGTTGTGAGTCTGCAGTGTCACGGCTAGAATCCTCGAGACGCATTTCGGTGTGGCCTGTTGAGTAGAAACTCGGTTGTGCGGTAACCACAAGCACTATGTAATGCCCCGCAAAACAGGTTTGGTTCACCGTTGTGGTGGCTCTCTATGCTTTCAGCTCTTTTCATCTCTCCTGTGTCGCAGCAGAGACGCATGGTTGTATTGTTACATCATCCAACTTCATAAAGAAAGGGCTGCAAACATTTACAAACAAACCTATCGCCCTTATAATATTTTCCCAGCCGAGTAATAAAAATACCTAAACAAGCAAAATCTGTTATGCTTACATGTGCTTTGTTTCTACAACTGCACCAAATAAACTTACAAGCCGTTTTTATAACCACGGTACAAGGAGTAGAAACAGTGCAACGGCTCAAATGCAGCTCCATCAGTGCAAGGCTCAACTGCAGCTCCTCAGTGTGTATGGCAGGTACATCCGAGAAGCACCGCTCTACCTGCAACACAGGCGCGGTTGTGCATGCATTGTGTGCATGACATGTACATATATAAGACAGGCATCGTCGTACATACAACACAACACGGTTACACATGCAGCGCGCATCTCTCCACTGAAACACTAAATCTACTTTATGTCTCTTAACCTTGGTGCGACAGCATTTTATGGTCCTTCGGCCCGATCAAATTCAGCGTAACTCCCGGAGCGAACATAATCTTCCAGCGATACTGTCTTCAGACAAACGTCGTGATGTTTGAGAAACTGCCCGTACTTATGACGCCATTTTTTTTTCACCATAAGAAATCAACGATCCCTAAAATATAAATGATAGGTTGAAAATACTTAGCATCTATAAAAAGAGATACAGACCATCAAAAAACCAAATGAAACAATTAGTTCTACCACCTCCGTAACAAGAAGTTAGACATAGACTTGTCTATATATGGATGTATCCAACAATAAATCATGTGTAGATACGGGTGCATCAATTTCAGTCTAAATTAAGACAAGCATTTTGAAAAGGAACAAGTACTACAGTATGCACATTTCTGAAGATCATCACCTCGACAAAAAGTTCTCCAGTTTTGGAAAGCATTGCAGCAATTCAACGACGGTCTCCACCTTATAATCAATGTAGATAAGCAAGGTCTTGACAGATTGACGCATTGTTGTTAGACTGACTGCCTTCACACCCTTGATGAAAAATAATAGAAGATGGATCACAAAACTAATAGAATAAAGGTTGGATGAAATAAAACTTGTTTCCTCACAAACAAAGTGAAGCTGGAAGTATCGTGAAAACTCAATACCTCAAGACACGTGAGACGACATGGATACGGTTCAGACACAGAGACACCAGTTAACTCCAATTCCTGACTCTGCATGAATAATAGAACATAGACCATCAAATTAATAGAACAAACATCGGAACAAGTACAGCTCTGTTCTAGTATTAAGGAAAGTCAGTACCTCAAGACACTTCGAGGGAGACACAAACACGAATTCACCCAACGTATCCAGTTTAGGTGCAGAGACAACGGTTATCAAACAGTCGTCAACCAGACAATCAACAATCAACCGTCGAAGCAAAGGGGCATCCTCAACAATGAGTTCTCCGTGTGGACAACAAATGCCAATGCTTACAAGGTTAGACGAGTTTATTGTGACGCGATGACCTCCTCTATTGCAAACAAGTAGGAGAGACTCAAGTGCAGGGCAACTAGAGTGGATTATGCTTTGCAGCGACGCGTCTGATATATCAACCTCCACAAGCGAGAGTCTTTTCACCAGTGGTAGCTTAAGCGTCCCTACGTAATTGTCTGGTATTTGGCAAAGAGCAAAGCCGAGGGTGTGGAGAGAGCAGGAAAAGCGAAACACGGACTCCGGTGCCGAGGGCGTAGTTGAAGTGCATAGATCCAGTAGTGTTACCTCTTGCGTCAGAAATCTTGGGAAAAGGTAGTAGAACTCAAGAACCTGGATATTGTCCAGCTTCCAGGATCGGAGCCAGGCATCAACAGTGGAGGGCCTGCACTGTAGGTAGCACGCCGGGATAGAGAGACGGCTAACCGAGCCAGCATGGCCAGACAGAATGGATTCCGGAAGACTGACAACAGGATTTCGACAGATCCGCATTCCGGGATAGCATTTGCGAGCGCGCTCCTTGGTGGAGGCGGACAGATGAGATATGGTCTCGATATGAACTATTTCTAGGGCGTTGAAGAGAGGTGGGACAGGGATCTCGTGGCAGTCGAGATTCAGAGGAGCGATCGGCCACAAAGGACGCCAGTGACGTGCGAGGATTCGATTACGGATGCCATCCTTGATGGAAAGACGAGAGATGATCTCACCTAGGACGGTGTCGGGGAGATCGCCAATGAGATCCAGACGACATCCCTCTTCTTCCTCCTCAGATCGAGAGGGAGCACGGTCGCCGCTTCCATCCCCTCCGACGACCAGCGCACCATCAGAAGGCGGCGTCGCCGGTGCCGCCACTCTCGACCTCTTGATGCTACGAGCAGCGCTTTCCATCTCCACCTCCGTTGCTGGGGTGGCGCCGCCCACGACCAGTGCTCACTGAGGTAGATCTGGAGAAATGGATTACATCCTGTCGACCCACGAAACGACTTAAATACCCACGACGGGGAGCGGAGGGGTCCACATTAATTACCTCTTTTTTTGGAGCGAGTGCCCGGGTTAATTACTACTCGTAACAGGTATAAAAGGTAGGTGGCTGCTTGAAACATTAAATGGAGCCACGGCTTTCAAGCCACGAGATGCACGGTTGAACACGTAGGCCAGGCACGGGCGTGCCCCTCCGTGAGTTAATTTTTTATGGCACACATTCAATAGAAGAATCTGTTTGGCGATGGAAGCACGGTTCTACAGTCATCTTGCCTCTGCGAGCAGCAAAATTTTCCAGGGGCATGTTGACAATTAAGTCACTATAAGATTCAAGGCCGTGCCTCTGCTTTGCAGATGATTCTGCTGAAACGCTCACGGACAAAACTAATAAAGCATGGCAGAGGCACGACTTGTCACGTACCAGACACACGGTCCTGCCTTCGGCATTGTAACACACTGTTCTACATGCCACACAGACATGTAGAACAGTTCGTGTCTACGTTCGTGTCTCTTTGTGTTCCAAATGATTCCGTTGACTCTATCACCAGGAGAGGCACGGTATGGCGGCCCAGAGAGGCATGCTTGCGTTTTACGTGGGGTCACAATTGTCATAGGCACGGGCATGCAGCGCTCAAAGACATGGTCGGTGGCATCACATAGAGTCACGCTAACCTTCGTCTTATGCACAGCCACGGGCGTTTAGTCTGTGAGGCACGGAATGGCCCATATGATCATCATAGGAATTATCTTCACCGACATGTTCTCCTCTAAAAAAGTTCCAGTGTATGTTACGCGGATGAGTTCCTCCGGTGTGGCGGAGTTCGCGGTGACCAACTCAAAATGTACTTGATCTAGAGGGTTAAAAAGACGTGGGACAGGGATCTCACGGCAGTCCAGATTCAGAGGAGCGGCACGCCAAATAGGGCGCCACCGACGTGCGAGGATTTGAGTGCGAACGCCTTCCTTAGTGGACAGACGGGATATGATCTCACCGAGGACACCGTCCGGGAGGTCGTTGATGCGGTCGGGACCAGACTGCTCTTCTTGATGCTCGGATCCAGTAGGCGCACCCTCGCCGCTTCCAGCCGCTACCGCCAAACCACCAGAGGAAGGCGTCGCCGGTGGCGCGAGCCTCGCCCTCTTGGTGCTCGGGGCACCGGAGTTGACCTCCATCTCCGTTTTCATTGCTGGGATCGCGTCGCCTGCGAGCGCCGCTTTATGTGGCGTGGATCTGGACAGTCCAAGAAAGAGGGTGTGGCTAGGGTTTCGAGACGCCGTCCATCCGCCTTAAATAGCCGGAGCCTGGCCTCTGGCGATGAGCCAGACCGGCGTCACCGGTGGAGACTTCCGTCGGACCCTTGGGTTTCCGTGGCATCACCACGTGGCGTTCACACCCGAATACGTGGAGACGCCCGTCGAAACGTTGTGTTTCCGCAATCAACGCACGAACGTGGCTCCGCACAAAACACAAGCATGCCTCCATCGCCATCCCGACGGTGCCTGTCCTGGTAATATAGTCAACGGATGCATTTGGAACACAAAGAGACACCAAGGTGACTCTGGATAATTACACGTCATGCGTTTGTGAGTTTGACAACCATGCCTGTGACCTGAAACGCTGACACACAAAAAGTCGTCTTCGTGCGTAAAGGATCGTGACGCTACTAAACATACAAAGTCGCCTTTCGTGCATTTGAGTTAAAAATCTTACAACTAAAACAATTGTAACAAGGACAGTCACCCAATTCTACTAGGTTTTCGTAATAAACGCACAAACGTGACTCCGGGTAGGAACGAACCATGCCGCCGTGGGCTGGACGTCCGTGCCTCTCCTTTTGACCGAGTCCACCGACTCATTCGGAACACAATCAGAAAACCTTTGTGCGTGACTCTATATAATAGCACGCCATGCCTTCGAGGGATGTATGCCCGTGCTTGTGACCCTTGACACTGAAACACAGATAGCCACGAACGTCGACGTCTTTATCAAGAAAGAAGCGTGACGCAACTCGGTACTGAACCGTGTCTGTATGGACTTAACGTCTATGCTTTTAAATACAAGGAAATGAGCTTTTAAAATTAGCGTCTCTCATATAGGCAATTCCGTGCCTCATTGAGTAAACACCCGTGGCTGTGCGTAAGACAAAGGTTCAGTTCCGTGGGCTAGACGGTCGTGCATCTCCGTCTGGTCGAGTCTCACAGGAGAGCATGACTCTATGTAATACCATCGACCATGCGCAATAAACGCATGACTGTGACCCTGTCTAATACTAAAGTATGCCACCATGGGCTTCTCGTCCGTGCCTCTCCGTCTGAACGAGTCGTCTGAATCATTCGGAACCCAAACACAAGTGAGCATGACTCTATATAATACCACACGATGCCTTTGTGGATTTGACGCCTGTGCCTGTGACCCTAATGACTGAAACACAGAGAGTCACAAACGTACATAACCGTGGCTGCACAGAGTGCTAGCCCATGCCTTCGTGGGCGTCACGTGCGTGCCTCTCTTTCCTACCGAGTCCACCGTGCTTCCGGCGTCGAACAGATTCTTCTAGTGAATGTGTGCCGTAAATAATTAGAGCACTGAGGGGCACGCCCGTGCCTGGTCTGCGTGTGCAACAGTGCATTTTGTACCTTGAAAGTCGTGGTTTTATTTAATGTTTCAAGCACCCATCTACCATTGACTTGCTACAAGTAGTACTTAACCCGGGTCCTCCTGTCAGAAAGAAAAAAAAGAAGAAGTAATTAATCTGGACCCCTCCG
Organism: Triticum aestivum; assembly: GCF_018294505.1. NCBI lineage: Eukaryota > Viridiplantae > Streptophyta > Magnoliopsida > Poales > Poaceae > Triticum > Triticum aestivum. The sequence continues at coordinate 104,117,387 of NC_057799.1, forward strand.
CTCCTCATCGTGGGTATTTAAGTCGTTTCGTGGATTGACAGGCTAGTCCATTTCTCCAGATCCATCGTCTGTCTAGATCCACGCCACATATAGCGGCGCTCGCAGGCGGCGCGATCCCAGCAATGAGACGGAGATGGAGGTCTACTCCGGTGCCCCAAGCACCAAGAGGGTGAGGCTCGCGCTACCGGCGACGCCTTCCTCTGGTGGTTTGGCGGTAGCGGCTGGAAGCAGTGAGGGTGCGCCTACTGGATCCGAGGATCAAGAAAAGCAGTCTGGTCCAGACCGCATCAGCGACCTCCCGGACGCCAGTCTCGGTGAGGTAATCTCCCGTCTGTCCACTAAGGAAGGCGTTCGCACTCAAATCCTCGCACGTCGGTGGCGTCCTTTATGGCGCACCGCTCCTCTGAATCTCGACTGCAGTGAGATCCCTGTTGGTCGTCTTTTTAAGCCCCTAGAAACAATTCAGATCGACGTACTGTCCATGCTCCCCAGTAAGGATGTCATTCGCATTAGATATTTTGGAACTCGGTGTAGTTTTCAACTTGACGTTGATGGTTCGTGCCTTCCGGAAGCCATCCTCTCCGGTCATGGGGGCACAGTTCATCATCTCTGCATTCCGGCGTGTTACCTCCACTGCAGACCCTCTACAGTTGACGCCTAGCTTCGACCCCCAAGACTAAAGAATCTCCAGGTTCTCGAGTTCTATTACATGTTCCCAGGTTTTGTGGGAAAAACCATCACACTACCACACGAAATCTCTTCGTCCGCGCCCTCACCGCCGACTTCCACGCTGCTGTTTTCCTCCTCACTGCACACCGTCACATTTGCTCTTTGCCAGATACCTGATAAGTATGCACGATCATTTAAACTTCCACTCCTCAAGAGGCTTTCGTTTTTGGAAGTTGATATATCAGACGTCTCACTCAAAGCATAATCAGCCATGGTTGCCCTGCCCTCGAGTGGCTCCTGCTTGTTTGCAATAACTTGGACCACTGCATCATAATAAACTCAGGCAAAGTTGAAGTCATCTGTATCCTTTGTGAGAATGGTGAACTCGTTGTTGAGGATGCGCCCTCACTTAAACGATTGATTCACGATATTCAGAGCCGGCACTTGCAGATAACTGTCTTTTCTGCACCTAAGCTTGAGTGTTTGGGTAATTTTTATGAAGGATTTCCTGAATCCAAGATTGTTTTTGGCTCTACAGTTATCGAGGTACTCACCTTTTGCACTATACTCTTTACTTGCATTCCTTGCAGTGCCGAAGTTTCATGTCACGCGACCTTTTATCCAGCTAATTTTATGATATGTGCTTGTCGCAGGTTTTGTCTGTAGTCAGCCTATCAATGGCAGTTCAATCTGTGAAGACCTTGCTTATCCACATGTCATAAAATCTGAACAAGGTTGTTGCCTTGATGCGATGCTTTCCTAGCCTAGAGAACCTGTTTATCGAGGTAACGATTTCCAGACACATTGAAAGCACATACAATGCATAGCGTACTATATTCGAGGCCTCTATCTCCCTTTGTAGTCCTCGAGTATTCTCACTCTTCAAGCATTTTCAGGGAGGAGTATGCCGCGAGGAAGGTGTAACAAATAAGTGGCGCCACAAGCACCGAGTGTTTCTCAAACAGCATGACATTCGCTTGAAGACAGTAACACTGGAAAAATATGTACACTACAACAAAAACATTGAATTTGCAACGTTCTTTGTTCGGAACGCGAAGGAGTTAGACACTATGAGGCTTAAGTTTCTCTCCCCCCCAGACAACATCACTGAAGGATTTTATGAACATCAAGAAGAGGTGCTTCAATGGGGCAACAAGGCTTCTAGACGTGCTCATCTTATATTGTCAGGGTATTGTAGGCATATGAACTTGGATTTAAAAGTACACATCTGGACAAACCAGTGTCCAATCATGGATTTGCCGGATCCATTGACCTGTGGATGTTGAAAACGGTTATCCGGCTATCAGAGATAGGTATTGTTGCGTGCTTTCCAGTTTGGACTTCGAGCTTGTACTTTATCCATTGTCTGTAAGGTTGTCAGGAACTTGTTTTTGTGCTCTTCAGCCGTGAAGCAACTCACAAGCTCAAAAAACTATCAAGTTTTCATGTTTTTGTGCACCGTCTGTATGTTTGGATTTCCTTTTGTGAATAGAGCGAGCGACTAAAATCATCTGGAACACGCAGTCATGTGTGATGTGACGGCCGTGCCTCTCCAAATAACTCGTTAGCTGAAGTATTTTACAATACAGAGGCGGGTGTGCCTCTTGTACCTGTAAGACTGTGCGTCTGTTGTCACTGCACGACACTTCCTTTGTGCATGTCCGTGACTCTGTGGTGAACGTTTTGGGTGGAAACACGCTGCACAGTCTAGAACCATGACAGTGTTGTTTCTGCAAATCGAGACGTGCCTGTCGTGGAACCGCTGTGCTTGTGCTTTGCTTAAAAGCGTCACCATCCATCTTCTTCTACTCCGATCCAACTATCTGGCTATCAGAGCAAGAGCGAGACGGTGAGAGATCGGCCATGGAGGCGATTCAGGCGACCACCGTACGTCTTATCGAGGTGGTCAGGGAGAGCAACCCACAGCCCAACGCGCTGCAGCGCCTCCAGGGGCTGCTGATGTCCGCCACGGCGCGTTCCTTCTTCGACGCCAGCTTCGCCGCCTGGCTCAAGGGTGCACTACAATACTTCATTCACAAGTTCAGCTTCGCCAACAGCAAGGTGAAGGACCTGACTGCTCGCCTCCATTCCATGCGTCGCCTCCGTAAAGGCCGAGCCTCCGCCTCGGCTTCCGCGACCCGGCTCGCCGGCCTCCATGGGAACGATCTCTTTCGCGCGCTCATGGCCCTGCAGCTCCCGGTCGGCACGCCGCCGGAGGAACACCTGGAGGTCGCTCTCGCCGCGCAGCGCCTCATCATGCATGATGACATCGACAAGCTCAGTCAGATCTACGGACAGATTGTTTACGAGGACACCTGCAGTGCCGTCCACGAGGCGACCATGGCGGCCTGCTTCGACCACAGGCAAACTTTGGCGAAGCTCGTTCAGGAGCACATCCACCTCGCCGACGCCGCCCCCACGTCTCGTCCAACCTCTGGACCATCAAGGGCACAAGCCCGGGCACCTTGATTAGGTCCTTTCCTTGGCTCTCCGTTCATTTGCTGCAAGCCACATCCCACATGCTTGGAGGGAAGTTCTATATATTTATGCTAGCTACTACTACTTTTGAGTTTCCAGTGACCCAGTCGATCTATCATGATAATGACTTCTATTTATTGTGTGTGCTCTACTATAAATTTGACTCTAATATTGTATGCCTGTCGTTAATTTCCATTATTAATTAATACCATCGGTCGTTTAGTACTATCAACTTAGTTTATCTCTTGTAGTCCACTTTTTATGCATCTCTCTATATGTGTGCGCATGTATAATCTGTTTCATTTGTGGTGATGTTAATCTACATGCCTCCTCGTGCCTCTTGTACCTGTAAGACTGTGCGTCTGTTATCACAGCACGGCACTTCCTCTGTGTATGTCCATGACCCTGTGGTGAACATTTGGGTGGAAACATGGTGCACAGCCTAGAACATAGCGTCCTGTAGAATCACGACAGTGCTGTTTCTGCAAATTGAGACGTGCTTGTCGTGGAACCACTGTTCTTGTGCTTTGTTTAAAAGCGTGCCGTCGCTATCTTTTAAATACAAGGAAATATAGATAGCCACGAACGTCTATGCCTTTTATATCGAATAATATACGTAACATCAAGAAACAAGGATGACGCAACTCAATACGGAACCGTGTCCATAGGGAGTTCACGTCCGTGCTTTTAAATACAAGGAAATAAGATTTTAAAAACAGCGCCCCTCGCATAGGCCATTCCGTGCCTCACAGAGAAAACGCATGTGGCTGTGCGTAAGACAAAGGTTCAGCTCTGTGGGCTAAATGCCTGTCCATCTCCGTGAGCCTATGTAATACCATCGACCATGCCTTTTGAGCGCTTCAAAAACAACGTCTCTCTAATCTGCCACTCATTGCCTCACAAAGTAAACAGCGAGTGTTCATATCAGAACCCAATTCTGTTCGGTTTGCACAATAAATGCATGAACGTGACTCTCTCTAATACTAAAGTATGCCTCGATGGGCTTCTCAGCCGTGCCTCTCCGTCTAAACGAGTCGACGGAATCATTCGGAAAACAGACACAAGCGAACATGACTCTATATAATACCACACGATGCCTTTGCGTAAGACAAAGGTTCAGCTCTGTGGGCCAAACGCCTGTGCATCTCCGTCTGATAGTGTCACGGGCTAGCGTGATTCTATGTAATAATACTACCAACCATGCCTTTGAGCGCTTCATGCCCGTGCCTGTGTCCAGCTTGAGCTTGTCATAACGTATGTGTCCAGCTTGAGCTTGTCGTACTGAAGGTCGAGCTTCGCCTTCGCCTTCTCATCCATAGGATTGATGGAAGTCTCAAATAAAGCAACAACACCAAGCATCCAACAACAAGTCAAGACAGTTTCAAGTTGAAGGAAGTCTCAAATAACCGCTGGGGCAACAGCAAAACAAGCCCCAAACATAACAAGTTCATTTCACAGCGATACATGGCCCATTTACTGAACCTAGATATATATAGATAGATAGGTACGGTAATACACGGCAAGTACTTGGAAACAAGAGCTAACATACCAAGTTCATTTGACATCGAAACATGGCCCAGCCAGTTCTAAATGAGGTTGATGGTGATCATCATCCTCAAGTCATGGCGACGGGTGTTCGCAACAGTGAGTAGGATGCCCTGACCTGCCCGAAGATTCTTGCCATGAAGGAGCTTCTTCCACCCCGCATGGTTGAAGACAGTGCGACCGTCCGTGTCCACTGCGTAGGCACAGGTGGTGATGGAGCCCGTTCTGGTAAGGCGTAGTCCAGCAGCCATGCCTTCTTCATGCGTCTCGATGCCACAACTAACAGATAACCTCTTAGTTAATTTCTGAAAACAGTTGATATGATATATGAGCATGTCACGTGCAATTATCAGCAAATCATACACTTGAAGACACATATATCATTGGATTCAACACTGAGCATATATATCATCACATCACTACACTAGACACTAATCATCAAATTACTACAGTAATTAAGCATATCATTAGTTTACTACGTACACTAACCATATCATCGCATATTACTACACTACATAAGGATATATCGCATTACTACAACACATGCATACCATAAAAAATTCTGCACTAAATGAATTCTACACATGGCATATCATCACAGTACTACAACATGCATATCATATCAACTAGTACAGTTATTAAGCATGCATATCATGTAATTACCACAGTAAGTAACATACCATGAGATGCTGTTTAACATTCGTCCTTGTGAGGCGGGTCACGAATGGCATCCCGACGTAGTCTTCACGTAGCGGAAGCATGTCCCAGAGGTTGCACGTTTCATCGCCGCTCAGCCTCAGTCTTTGGGCATAGAGTGCTTCATCAAGTGGGTTCTCATCATCATCTGAATCCTCACCATCGTCCTCCTCATGAACTTCATCCTCACTGTCGGAAATCAAATTCAGATAGATAACAGAAATCCTGGGCCTTTCTCCTCTGAAGGAGAAGCTGATCAATTCACCCCCACTAAGACGCAAGCGGGCGATGAAACGATCCCATTCATCTCCTCCAATCTGGGTTATCGTTCGCCCCTTATCGACCTGCATAGTGTACGGCCCCCCAAGAGCGTCGAAGGTCACGGTGTCTCCGACGAGCTCATTGAATGCCAATCTCACATTGCATGGGACGATCTGTGCAAGATAAAAACAAATAACAAACACAATGCATTAGTGGAAATAGCAATAAAAAACAAAATTAATGAACTGTCAGAAGGTTCATATAAATTGTTACCGCTGCAAAAACAAAAGTAGGCTGGAAGTAGATGCCGAACAGTGTGGCAGTACAAAGGCTGGTCCGGCACCGTGACTTGCACAGTCGACACGGTGCTTCCTCCATTCTACACAGAACATATTGAACTCTAAGTTGAATTGTACGCTACCATAGTACAATACACGGTGCTTCCTCTCTTTTCCCTCGTACGGCTCAGATCCTACACTACGACATCCATCAATCTATCAAAGAACCATCATATCCATCAACAAATTATCTACCGCATGTATCAAATAAAATTTCTGGATCAGATCCGTGCCTGGAGGGAGACACATGCGGTCTGGGAAGGGAAGAAGATTCGCGAGGGGGATGAGGGGAGATCTCACCTACTTGCCGGAGTTGGCGGCGGCCGTGCAGATCCGGCGGCGAAGAGATGCGTCGTCGGGAGCTGGCGGCGGCGGCGCTTGTCGAGAAGGGGACGAAAGTTGAAAATGATGTGGAGTACTAGGTGCACTTAGCCAAATGTGTACATGTGGTGGCGCGTTTGTGTGGATGACAAGGGGACCCCATGTGTCGGTACCCATATAAAAAAATTGGCATTTCCAACTGCCTCACGGGGATTCGAACCCGGTAAAGGGTCTAGCCAGTTTGGCTGATGCAGAATGTTCGGCCGAACCAATTTGCCTTTCCTTAAGACATGAAGACGACTTTCTGTGTGTCAGTGTTTCAGGTCACAGGCATGGTTGTCAAGCCCACAAATGCATGAAGGCGACTTTATATGTTTAGTAGCGTCACTGTCCTTTACGCGTGTCAGTGTTTCAGGTCACAGGCACGGTTGTCAAGCCCACAAACGCATGTCATGTAATTATCCAGAGTCACCTTCGTGTCTCTTTGAGTTCCAAATGCATCCGTTCACTATATTACCAGCAGAGGCACGGTCAGCATGTCGAGGGAGGCATGCTTGTGCTTTACGCGGAGCCACGTTCATGCGTTGATTGCGGAAACACATCCTTAAGACATTTATCCAGACACAGACACATGAAAAAAAACCATGCACCGAGGCTGTGCTCCATGTGTGGCATAAGTGTTCCTGTGAAGCTGCAACTAGGACCAATGTTGATATATGTTGTTATTAGCTAGCGTACCAATACTATTTATTGAGGAGACGCCCGTCGGACCACTGGGTTTCCGGAGCAACGGCATGTGGCGTTCACAGCCGAATCTAAGGAGACGCTCGTCGAACCGTTGGGTTCCCCCAATAAAGGCACGAATGTCATGCAACGAAAACAATTCTAACAAGGACAGTCACCCGAATCTATTAGGTTTCCGTAATAAACGCACAAACGTGACTCCGAGTAAGAACAAACTATGCCTCCAAGGGCTTGATGTCCATGCCTCTCCTTTTGACCGAGCCCACCGACTCATTCGGAATACAATCAGAAAACCCTTGTGCGTGACTCTATATAATAGCACGCCATGCCTTTGAGGGCTGTATGCCCGTGCTTGTGAACCTTGACACTGAAACACAGACAGCCACGAACGTCAACGCCTTTATCAAGAAAGAAGCGTGACACAATTCAGTACGGAACGCTGTCTGTATGGACTGCACGTCCGTGCTCTTAAATACAAGGAAATAAGCTTTAAAAACAGCGTCTCTCTTATAGGCCAATCTGTGGCTCGCAGAGTAAACGTCCGTGGCTGTGCGTAAGACAAAGGTTCATCTCCGTGGGCTAAACGCCCGTGCATCTTCGTCTGATAGAGTCACAAGCTAGCGTGACTCTATGTAATACCACCGACCATGCCTTTGAGCGCTTCATGCCCGTGCCTGTGACCCGAAACACTGAATCAAGGATGAGGCGGCTGCCGCGGGTTTCCGCTATAAACGCACGAACGTGATCCCATGTAAAGCATAACCATTCCTGTCTGGGCTTCATGGCGGTGCCTGTGCTCACGGACAGTTCAACGGATTCATTTGGAACACGTAGACAAACTAACGTGATTCTACACAATGGCACGCCACGACTTTCTGGGACTCACGACCGTGCGAGCAATATACCAGACCAGCGTCTCTCGAATAAGCCATTCCGTGCCTCACTGAGTAAACAGTGGGTGTTCTGATCTGAACCAATTCCGCTGGGTCTCCGCAATTAAAGAACGAACGTGGCTGTGCGTAAGACAAAGCTTTGCCTTTGTGGGCTTAACGACCGTGCTTCTTCATCTAATCGAGTGGACGGAATCATTCGGAACACAAAGACAGGCGAGCGTGACTCTATATAATACAATACCATGTCTTTGAGGACTGTACGCCCATGCCTGTGAACCTTAACAATGTGACGCACACAACGACAAACCTCCACGCTTCTATCGAATAATATACGTAACATCAAGAAAAAAGCGTGACCCAACTCAGTACGCAATTGTGTCCGTAGAGAGTTCATATCTTGTGAACTTTTATTAACAAGAGTTCATGTCCGTAATACCACCGACCATGCCTTTGAGCGTTTTATGCTCGTGCCTGTGACCCTTAACACTAAACGCCCGTGCGTCTCCGTCTGATAGAGTCACAGGCTAGCGTGACTCTATGTAATACCACCGACTATGCCTTCCTGTGACCCGAAACACTGAAACAAAGAAAGGCAGGAATGTCCACGCCTTCATGTGTGCACAAGACATGACTCTAGTTGGTTCAAAAACTTTGGCTGCAGAGACTTCACGTCCGTGCTTTTAAAAACAACGTCCCTAGAACTGGCCATTACGTTAATGTTCATCTCTACCCATAAACTTGGAATGAACGTGACCCAGGAAAGTAAAACACATTTGTTATCAAAGTTACTGACGGCACGAGGTAACGGAAGACAAAATAAGAAACTTTTAGTGCACTACTTAACAGCTTCAGATACGAGGATCAGGGTCGCTGCTGTCTACTTAGTCCGGCGAGACTTCTTTTTTGGTTGCTCGGCGCGAAGTTCCTCGATCTGTTTCTTCATAACGTATGATTCCAGCTTCAGCTTATCGCGCTGAAGTTCGAGCTGCGCCTTCTCATCCATCAGAAGTGCAATGATGGCTTTGTTCTCTTCGTCCAACTTCGTGGATATCTTCACGAAGTCTTCCACAGTATTGAACAGGTTCTTCAGCTGGTCAAAGGAGAAGATGTCAGATTGATGGCAGGACGCACCCTCATCAACATTAGGATGAAGCTCACCACAATGATCCATGTTTCACAACTAAATCAAGTAGCCGAAAGAAAGAAAAAATGAATGAAGCCGAAGCAGAGCGAACTCACAGATGAGGAACCCTCGCCAGCCGAGATCTTCTCCTGCGACTGGACATGGCGCTCTGGAGGAGTCTCCTTCTGCACAGCCGTGGCTGAGAGTGTCAGGATAGAGAACAGCAAGAGGAGTGGATGGCCTGGAGGCGGACAAAAGGACGAAGGGGATGTGGCTAGGGTTTCGAGACTCCGTCTGGCTTATTCACGTTTCACAACTAAACCAAGTAGCCGAAGGAAAGAAAAAACGAATGAAGCGGAAGCAGAGTGAACTTACAGATGAGGAACCCTCGTCAGCCTGGATCTCCTGCAGTGTCTGGACACTGGGTTCCGCAGTAGTCTCCTCCTGACCAGCCATGGCGGAGAGGGTCAGGATAGAGAGCAGCAAGAGGAATGAATGGCCTGGCGGCGGGCAGAGGATGGAAGAGTGTGTGGCTAGGGTTTTGAAACTCCGTCCGTCCGCCATAAATAGCCGGAGCCTGGCCTCGGGCGACGAGCCAGAGCGGCGTCACCGGATGAGACGTCCGTCGGACCCTTGGGTTTCCGTGGCGGCGCCACGTGGAGTTCACACCCGAGTAAGTGGAGACGCCCGTCGAAACATTGTGTTTCGGCAATCAACGCACGAACGTGGCTCCGCGTAAAACACAAGCATGCCTCCCTCGACATCCCGACCGTGCCTGTGCTGGTAATATAGTCAACAGATGCATTTGGAACACAAAGAGACACGAAGGTGACTGTGGATAATTACATGACATGCGTTTGTGGGCTTGACAACCGTGCCTGTGACCTGAAACACTGACACGCGTAAAGGACAGTGACGCTACTAAACATATAAAGTCGCCTTCGTGCATTTGTGGACTTGACAACCGTGCCTGTGACCTGAAACACTGACACACAGAAAGTCGTCTTCATGCATTTGAGTTAAAATAATACAACGAAAACAATTCTAACAAGGACAGTCGCCCGAATCTATTAGGTTTCCGAAATAAACGCACAAACGTGACTCCGAGTAAGAACAAACTATGCCTCCGAGGGCTTGACGTGCATGCCTCTCCTTTTGACCGAGCCCACCGACTCATTCGGAATACAATCAGAAAACCTTTGTGCGTGACTCTATATAATAGCACGCCATGCCTTTGAGGGCTGTATGCCCGTGCTTGTGACCCTTGACACTGAAACACAGACAGCCACGAACGTCGACACCTTTATCAAGAAAGAAGCGTGACACAATTCAGTATGGAACCGTGTCTGTATGGACTGCAAGTCCGTGCTCTTAAATACAAGGAAATAAGCTTTTAAAAACAGCATCTCTCTTATAGGCCAATCCGTGCGTCGCAGAGTAAACGTCCGTGACTGTGCATAAGACAAAGGTTCATCTCCGTGGGCTAAACGCCCGTGCATCTTCGTCCGATAGAGTCACAGGCTAGCGTGACTCTATGTAATACCACCGACCATGCCTTTGAGCGCTTCATGCCCGTGCCTGTGACCTGAAACACTGAATCCAGGATGAGGCGGCTGCCGCGGGTTTCCGCTATAAACGCACGAACGTGACCCCACGTAAAAAGCAAGCATGCCTATCTGGGCCGCCATACCGTGCCTCTCCTGGTGATAGAGTCAACGGAATCATTTCGAACGGATCCCTCCACTCTTCTCCCCTTCCCTCCCATCCCAGTTATGTTTCGACGGGTGTCTCCTCGTATTCGGGTGTGAACGCCATGTGGCGCCGCTCCGGAAACCCAAGGGTCCGACGGGCGTCCCCTCTGGCGACGCCGCTTTGGCTCGTCGCCCGAGGCCAGGCTCCGGCTATTTAAGGCAAACGGAAGGTGTCTCAAAACTCTAGACACACCCTTTTCCTTGGTCTTTTCAGATCCACGCCACACATAGCGGCGCTTGCAGGCAGCGCGATCCCAGCAATGGAGACGGAGATGGAGATCCACTCCGGTGCGCCATGCACTAAGAGGGCGAAGCTCGCGCCACCGGCGACGCCGTCCACTGGAGGCTTGGCGGTAGCGGCTGGAAGCGGCGAGGACTGCATCAGTGACCTCCCGGACACCATCCTCAGTGAGGTCATCTCCCGTCTCTCCACTAGGGAGGTCATCCGCACTCGGATTCTCGCACGTCATTGGCGTCCTGTTTGGCCGACCGCTCCTCTGAATCTTGAGTGCCGTGAGATCCCTGTCCCTTGTCTTTTTAATGCCCTAGAAACAGTTCATGTCGAGATCATCGGTAGGGTCTCTCCCTACAGCGAGGAGCTTGCTCGTATACGATACATCGGAACTTGGCATCAGGGAAAAACAGTTCCTGGTGATGGTTCTTGCCTTCCAGAGTCCATCCTCTCCAGCCATGTGGGCGCAGTTCCCCGCCTTTGTATACCGACGTGCTACCTCCAATGCAGACCCTCTACTGTCCAAGCCTGGCTTGAGTCCCCCAGATTGAACAATCTCCAGGTGCTTGAGTTTTACTACCTGTTTCCACGATTTGTGAAAGAAACTGTCAAACTATCGCACACATGCTCTTCATTTACGCCCTCACTACCAAAGTCCGTATTTCGGTTTTCCTGTTCTCTGTGCACTGTGAGCTTCGCGTGTTGCCAGATACCAGACCATTATGTAGAGGTACTTGAACTACCACTGGTCAAGAGACTTTCGCTTGTTGAGGTTGATATATCAGACTTCTCGTTGCAAAGCAGGATCAACTCTAGTTGCCCTGCACTCGAGTGCCTGCTGCTTGTTTGCAATAGAGAAAGGCATCGGATCACAATAAATTCCCCTAACCTTGTAAGCATCGGCATCCGTGGTGAGAAAGGAAAATTCATCATCGAGGATGCCCCCTCACTTCAAAGGTTGATCCACGATCTCCAGAGCAATAACATGGAGGTATTCATCGTCTCTGCACCCAAACTGGAGACATTGGGCAAATTCAGGATCTCGCTTGACTCCACAGGTCTTATGGTACTGACATTTCACAATAATTCCAGCTGCATTTCCTTGAGAAAGTAGTTTCATGTCATCCAACCTTTTGTTCTAATAATTTTATGTTTTATTTTCTATGTTATGTGAAGGTTTGGCGACGGCCAGCCTATCTACAATGCGGCAATCTGTCAAAACCTTGTTTTTGGCCATGACTTATCAAGTGGACCTGGTCATTCACTTGCTTAAGTGCCTTCCAAATCTGGAGAACTTGTTTGTTCAGGTGATGATTTTCACGCCCAATGAAAAGGTCATACCGTGCATAGTGGAGCACTCCTTGCATCTCAAAAAGCTTATCTCACATTTTGTTTGCAATGGATACACCCTATGTCTAGGCATGTTTTTTTATTATTATACATACATCCGTATCTAGGGAAATGTTCGACGAACTGATTGGGACGGGGGTCATGGAATTTATCGTTCATTTTGTCCTTCCATAGATCTTGAGTATCTTTCAACCTTTATGTGTTTTCAGGGAGGAAACGTTCCTGATGGTGCAAGAAATTTTTGGCGTCGCAAGCACCGTGCGTTTCTCAAAGAACACATCATTCATTTAAAGACAGTAACGCTGGAAGATTATGAAAAAAGCGGGAAGAACACTGAGTTTGTGAGGTTCTTTATTCTGAATGCAACGGAGCTAGAGACCATGAGGATTAAGTTTCGCTTTCCCTCAGACTTCACGCAAGAATTTTACGAACAGCAACAGAAGTTGTTCCTGTGGGAGAATAAAGTTTCCAAACACGCCCATCTCAAGTTATCAGCATGCTGCAACCATCTGTGCTTGGATTTGAAACACAGGCGTGTTGAATGCCTGGATTTGTCAGATCCGTTCACTTGTGCCTGCTGGACACAGGGCTGTAGTTAGTTCCTCAAGCTAGTACAGTTAGATGTTGTTGCGCCAATCTGATTCTGTGTTATGTCTAAACGTGGCTGAAGCCTTTTGCACCGTTTTGTAAGCTTGTTATAACAATGCTTTTGTGCTATGCACCCGCTGTTCTGAAAATTTGATAGTTTTATGTCACTATCGTGATGCTACAAAAACATTCGTGTGCGGTCGTCGACCAGGGAACAAAAACATTTGGAAGAGAAGAGGCACTGCCTTGCCTGTTCTGCAAGGAACGTGCATCTAGTGCATGTAAACCAGTGCGTCTGCAGTGACCAGACGGCACTGCCTCCTTTCGTGGCAGACTGTACGTGCACATGGCCGTGGCTCTGCTTAATCTCAAACCGTGCTCCCAGCGACCTCAGACTGTACGTGCCTTTCGTGTAAACGCATGTCCGTGAACGAGTTTATGTCTGAGTACAAACAATCGAGTCGGCACTGGCGTGCGTCGGCTTCAGGAGTAAGCGCGACTCTATAGATTGTAGATTTTATGTGTGTCAGTGCTAGTGCGGCGCTCCTGTCTGACATAGGACCGTGCCTTTGACAAGTCAGTGCCACGTCACCAGAGGCATGGTTCCCCATGCCTGCCAAAGCGACATCTGTGCCTTGCTAGATTACAGTAACCCATGTCTCGTGGAACGATCCAAGACGAAAGATTGCCAGATGCGCCCTCTTTGAAATATAAAAATATTCAGGAGATCAATATTTGATGTGTGTAGACCGTCACACACCCTCTGAAAGATTGCAAAAAATGAGATACATGCCTTTAGTCAAGTAACCATGTCCAAGCATAAACTTATACTAGACGAGTATCCCTTGCAATGTTTCAAAAGAAGGCAACTGTTAATGATCATTCTTCGAGGATAGCCTTGATCATCAGGAGGTCATCAGTGTTCGCAAACCCTTGCCCCAAAAGATCACAGATGACGCTTTGCATCTTCTTTCTATTCTCCTTCAGCTTATGCACCTCCTCCTTCAGAAAATCCCTGTCCAGCTTAATCTCACCCTTGTCGTCCTTAAGATTATGAATGGCACTTGTGAGAGACCTCTGAATGAGCTTGACGTCTTTATCAACGATACCCATCTGCTTCTTCTGCCTGTCAATCTTCATGGTAGTTACATTAGTTCTTTCCACAGCTGCAACAAGATTCTCGAGCTTAAGGTTCACTTGTTCATTATCCATTTTAAGCCTGCTTATCTCTTCATCCTTTGCTTGCCTATCATCATTGCTCTCATCTAACATCCCCCAGAGCTTGAGTAGGCACCTCTGCATAATGATAGGCCATGGGCGGTCAACCCATTCGACGACTCCACAGTTCACGCCTCTCTGCGAACAAAAAAGGAACAAAATAAACAGAGACTATTAATACACTGCTGCAGAAGCTCTGGAATATAATAAAGTTCACATATACTTGGTTTATAACCTCATTCAACTAACTATGAACCGTGTTTGTGCAATGTGGCACTTCAATGGTTAGGTACCCACAACACTAATTATGGTGCTTCGCCCACCCTGTCCGCGGAGTTATTTCATAATTGTACTTAGTTTCTTTTAAGCCAGCTTGAATTAATCTGGAGCTACCTCTGCAGACAACTTATTTAGAGAGTTTTTTTTGAATAATATACTGACTATTAAACAGAAGTCCCATTTGTAAACAAACATGAGAGTGTCTAGATCACTTCTTTTGTGTTCAATGATGTAAAATAAGTAGTGACCTTTACCCTTTTATGTAAAGTAAAAGGACTACACAATGTTTCCTACAATCAACTAGAAAACACAAGAAGAAATCAGTCTTCTTTGGTAGACTACAAGTCCTATATCCAAACAGTTTGATTCGAAAAGAAAGTAACTCGGATTTTTGAAAGTGACTAACTTTCACAGCACAGCCGAAGAACCTCCTCCCCGTGTCACTTCCTTCAAAAGCCACACACCTGAGAGGCTTGGTATCGTGAAGAACATAGTAGAGAGGACGGTCGAGCTCTTTGCCATACAAATCATGGTCTTCGATGGTGTCAGGGTTCTCCTAAAAGGACACATGAATGTTTAGAGCTCGGATCTTTTGTTTGGAAAAAAACCCGAGTTCAACGCTCCGCATGTAGCAGGAAATCACCTACATAGAATTCAAAATCCAGTTCAAGGAAGTTCAAGCCTTCCTTCCTCCCCTCTTGTCCGAAGTTTTGTGTCGACATGGCCCAAAGGATGTGAGCAGATGCGATGCCGTAGGCGGCGTCGAATTCGAGAGGAGAGAGAGAGAAAGGGGGGAAGAGATATAGTGAGAGAGCGAGAGGGGAAATGAAGGCGAGGGACTTCGACATGGTCCGGCTCGACCAAATACTCCACCTACTCGCCAGACCCACCAACCCCCACCCCCCTCCCATGCCCCTTTTTTTGCGCTGGGATGGCAAGGAGCCATTTACTGTTGTGAGTAGTTTCAGCTTTGGCGAGCGAGTACACAAAATTTCTTCCCTCTCCATAATTACTCCATAAATACATTGTTATGTGCGTCTTCCCTCCCGAGTCACTTGCTCTTCCGCTCCCCTTCTCTGGTTCCTTTCGTTTTTCTTGCTTCGTCTTCTTCACTCTACAGTCCACATAGATGGATCTACGATTCGCCCACTTGCTCTGAAATACAGTAAAATTTTTCCCCTCTACATAATACTTACGCGTTGCACACTGTCTTTTTTTAGATGGATTCTTGTTGTATCTTACCCTCTTAATTTTAGTTTTTGTGTTAATATCCTACCCCTTTGAAGAGGTTCTATAGGCGAATAATCTTGGAGGACAACAGTTGATTTTTTCCAGCTAGTTCACTGCAAGAGCTTGTAGATTTGAAGTGGTCTGTGCGTGTTCTTTCATTTTTTTACAGAGACACTAACATCAATGGATATCACCATATCAGCATTCGCTCCGCTCTGTCTTACTCGTCGAAACAAGCGTGTATCAGTGATATACAGTCCTTTAATTCTTTGTACCATTAGCGGAGTGTTGAAATAATTTTTCTTTAATAATTAATGAACCCGAGTCTTATATATTGTTACATCTCGCAGACAAAGATGGTGTGTGATGTTTGCAGGAACCTCAACTGTCCCGGTGTTGAATCTGATGTTGCCCAATCTTTCTTGATTGTGTCTTTGCCTCGTTGTTATGAGTCATGCCTGGTAAGTTTTGCTACCAAATCATGCGTGGCCAGTAAAAAACCTTCGTCACTGTATTTGTTACAGTTATCTTTATTCAGCAGTCAGCAACCACACGTATTCCTTCGGAGCAAACTATACTGCGCATGCTTGTTTTTATTTTATAGGCCTTGATGTAATTAGAAGTTCAATTGTTTTGTGTAGGTTTAATTAAATGTCATAGATGTTGCCTGTGCTCGTGCTTGAAAGCCAAGAAATTTCAAGGAAAAAAACTCTTTCATGCATTTTTTTCTGAAAATCAGTAAAACATTTATATACCTTTGCCTTAATTTTACTTCTATGCAGTATGTCCCATGCTACTACCGGAACCAGGTCCTTTCTTTGATCTCTTTATGGAAAGATGAAGCTTTCGAGGATGGTTTTGAAGACGAAGATTTTGACCTTGTGTTCGGCACTACTAAGGAATTGTCTTACAGGATTAAGTTTACAGATGGCAACCACAGGTCTAAGTTTCATGGACCTGGATGGGAAAAGTTGATACGTGAATATGATCTGTTTTATGGTGATATTATACAATTGGATTTGCAAGCAGAAGATTTCTTCTTTCCCATTGACTTGATGTTGAGTGAATCTCGAGGAGGTCACAAAGCGTTTCCCAAACCTTATCCTGTGTATTAAGTTAAGTAAAACAATTGGATTGGTACTACTATGGTATTAAGTTAAGTATCGTACGTGTTTTATTTCAAACTATGAGTGCAGTTCAAATCCTCATAGTACATACCTAATAGAACTTATCAGTTCAAATTCTTATTCAAACTATGGTACTGAAAGCAGATGTGATCCTAAACATGGTTGTCATCGCTGTTGTTGTTGTTGTGGGTGTGGCTCTCGGTTCGGCATGTTTGGTCAGAGAGGCACTTGAACCTAGTGCAGGTTCAGTCTTGTGTTAAGAAGACTCATGGTCATGCCTCTGTGCTATGATTAGCTTAGCTGACTTTGTGCAGTAAGAGAGGCACAACCGTGAAGTTAGTCAAGGCACGGTCATATATTATAAGAGGGGACGGTCGTGCCTCCCAGTTGTCATTATTTCAGCTGAGCCGTGTACTCAGATAGGCACGTTGGTCGAGCAAGCGGAGGCACGGTCCCATATTAGGAAGAAGACTTGCGGTCGTGCGTCCCATGTCAAAAAGAAGAGTTGCGATCGTGCGTCCGTGCTCAGTATGTTTGTAGTGACATGCTGCTCGGAGAGGCATGTGCGTGAATCAAGTGGGGGCATGGATTGCGGGTTGTTGCCACTGTCCGATGTCACTGTTCTCACAACGACATCACTTAAAAAATACTACTTTTTTTGATAAATGGTGTTTTGCAACACCTCCGTCCTCCAAACCGTCTTTCCAAATCCACCGCACCCGTCGCTCCTAGATGGAGTCCGACGCTTCTAGTACCAAGAGGGGAAGGCTCGTTCCACCGATGACGCATTCCTCTGGGTGTTTGGCGGTACCGGCAGGGACCAGTGAGGGTCCGCCCACCGGATCTGGGGAGCACGGGAAAAAAACTCCTCTGGACCGCATCAGCGATCTCCCGGACGTCATCCTTGGTGAGATGATCTCTCGTCTCCCCATCAGGGGTAGCATCTATACTCGCATCCTCGCTCGTCGACGGCGTCCTTTATGGCCCACTGCTCCTCTGAATCTCAACTGACGTGAGATCCCTGCCACTCGTCTTTTTAAGCCTCTAGAAACAGTTCATATCGAGAAAATCTCCGTGGCGCCTCCTACCTGGGAGCTCGCCCGCGAAAGGCACTACAGAACTCGGTGCCCTCGCAAATCTGGCACTGACGATACGACCCTTCCGGATGCCATCTTCTCCGCCCATGTGGGCGCAGTTCACCGTCTCTGCATACCGGCGTGCTACCTCCAATCCAGACCCTCCGCCGTCGACACCTGGTTGAAATCATCCAAACTGAACAATCTCCAGGTGCTCGAGTTCTATTACATGTTCCCAGATTTCGTGAGAGAGTGTGTCGTACGACCACTCACACACCCATCATCTGCGCCTTTTGCACCGGCGTCCATCTCTCCGTTTGCATCCTCCCTACACACCGCCACCTTTGCTCTTTGCCAAATACCAGACAGTTACGTTCAGGCTCTTAAACTACCACTGCTCAAGAGCCTTTCACTTGTGGACGTTGGTATATCAGACATCTCGCTTGAAAGCATCATCCACTCTAGTTGCCCCGCACTCCGGTGCCTATTGCTTACTTGGAATATGGAAAGCCGCTGCATAAGAATAAACTCACGTAACCTTGTAAGCATTGGAATTCGCTGTGGACATGGCGAACATGTTATAGAGGATGCCCCGTCACTTCAGCGGTTGCTTAACGATATTCTCAGCAGCAACTTGCAGATAACTGTCATGTCTGCACCTAAACTAGAGACTGTGGGCAAATTCCATGATTTTTTCTCTGAATCCAAGGTCACGCGTAACCCTACAACTATCCGGGTACCTAGTTTTTAGCTGCATTTGTCCGAGTAAACAAATTTCATGTAATAGAACCTTTTGTTCAATTTTTAATATCGTTGTGCGTGCACCATGCAGGGTTTGCCGGCAGTCAGCTTGACAACAGTGCTTCAAACGGTCAAGACTTTGCTCATCAAGATGTGTTTTGAAGTGGACGTGGCCCTTTCCCCGATGCAATGCTTTCGAAGCCTTGAGAACGTGTTTATCGAGGTGATGATTCTCACACACATTGAAAGCCCATAACATGCATACTGTACTACTTCTACTGTATGTCTTAAAAGGCTTGTCTTACATTCGTCTGTAAATTGATACACCCATGGCTAGACATGTTTTAGTATTACATACACCCGTATCTACAAAGAATCCAATAAATACCTTACACTGGATGCTCTTTCGACAGAATCTCTGTTTTTAGAGCTTAAGTATTTTCATTCTTCATGTACATCTAGGGAGGACTCTGTTGCGGAGAAACAAATACATGGCGTCATAAGCACCGACCATTTCTCAAACGAGATGACTTCCGTCTGAAGACAGTAACGCTGGATGACTATGAAACCTGCTTGGTAAACATTGAATTTGTGAGATTCTTTGTTCTGAGTGCAAGCAAGCTTGAGACCATGAGGCTTAACTATCGCTACCACCAAGACTTCATGGAAGAATTTTATGAAAAGCATCAAAAGGATCTTCTGTGGCACAAAAAGGCTTCTGAACGTGCTCGCCTTATATTATCAGGAGCGTGCAAGCACCGGTTCTTTTATTTAAAACTCACGTGTGTTGAATACCTAGATTTGACGGACCCATTCAGATGTGACTGCTGAACACAGAGCTGGAGTAAGTTGTCCAAGCTTGCAGGGTTACATGTTGTTGCGCCCTTTTGAACGTGTGTTTCGTCTGAACATGAACAGACAACCCTTGTAAATATTGTGTACCGTCTGTAACCTTGCCATAACAATCCTTGATTATAAAGTGTTGTAACTGTGCAAACGAAAGTGTTGTAACTGTGCAAACGTCAATGTTTCAGCGGAAAGATTCTGATTAGTTTACCTTCACGACACTGACTCTTTGTTAGTATAGTACCATGTTCCCACTGATAATGAAATCGTCAGTGGGAACCTTTCCAATACCGAAGCAAGTCCGGGATTGGTAGGCCAATAAAACCATGTGTCTCGTGACATGACGGCAGTTCTTCGTCTTAAGGTCAGACTTTGTCTAGAAACTTCACAACCGTGCTTTTCTAACTGAGTATCAAGAAGGTTGGTACACGTGCATGTAGAGCCCATACTTCGGCGCCTTCTGGTCACACTTTTCTGCACCCAGAGAGGGTTTATGCTGAGTTAGGCATGGAGAAACGCCACGCCTATGCGTGTAGTGACTCCCCAATAGTGCCTCTGGCGCGTGCATCTATGTGCCTCCATAGCTGACATAAGCCGTGACTGTTAGGTGCCCGTGGAGCCAGACGCCCGCGGGTCCAGAGAGCTCACAACGGTGCCTCTCCAGCAGAGTATTCTCAGCCATGCCTCTGCCACCACACTTTTGTGCATCCATTGGGCTGACACTCGTGCCTAAGAGGCTTCATTTCCGCGCCTCTGGTGTTTCAATACACGTGCCTCACATGACACTTGCCGTGACCCTTGTGATTGCAGAGAATACACACCCGTGCCTCCATAGCTGAGTATTCTGATCCATGCCTCTGCCACCGGAATTTTGTGCATTCAGAGGGTTGACAATCGTACGTGCCTGTAGAGGCCAGACTTCGGTGCCTCCGGAGCCTGCACCCTTGTGCCTCACGTGCCACGAGCCGTGGCTTTTACGTTCCGCTGGAGACACACTACCGTGGATCCAGAGACTTCACAAACGTGTCTTTTCACCTGAGTGTTCGCAGGCATGCCTCTGCCACCACACTTTTGTGCATCCAGGGAGTTGATAGCTGGCTCTGTGGAGGCTTCAACGAGGTCCGTGCTTGTACAGACTGGAATTAGATGCCTCCACTGCCTGCATGCACGTGCCTCACATGACATTTGCCCCCGTGTCGTGGCGCCACACCCTCGTGTCTGTACAGACCGCGCAACCGTGTGTCTCTAACTGAGTATTCGGACACATGCCTCTCCCACCAAACTTCTGTGTATCTAGACAGTTGATACCCGTGCCTCGTGAAGACGCACGTCTGTCCATGCCGTGAGTATTCCACCACGTCTGTCGAAATCTTCTAGATTAGGTACGTATATATATTGTCGTCTTTATGGATCGTAAAACCCTAACCCTTTTCCCAGATCCACCACATAGAGACCTGCAACGGAGGCGGCACGAGCTTGGCAATGGAGATGAAGAAGCGTGCCTCTAGCAACAAGAAGACGAGGTTCGCGGCTGTACCCGTGCCCTCTAAGCTCGTTAAGAGGAGCGGGTGTGGCTCGCCCACTGGATCCGAGGACCATGTTGAGTCTGGTCCGGACCGCGTCACTGATCTTCCCGACGCCATCCTCGGCGAGATCATCTCTCGTCTGCCCATAAAGGAAGGCATGCGCACACAAGTGCTCGCATCTCGGTGGCGCCGCATATGGCGCACCGCACCACTCGATCTCGACTTTCGTGTGATCCTTGATACTCGTTCTACCAGATCTCTGGAAAAAATCCAAATCATCCGCATTCTCCCGGGCAAGCAAATCGTCCAGGAAACACACGTCAGAACTCACTGCTGACATCTTAGTTGCAACTGTCGCGGAGAATCTGTCGCTGATGGCTTCAGTCTTCTTGTATCTATCCTCTTCGATCACAAGGGCCCGATTCGCCGCCTCTGCATCCCGACAAGCTACCTCCAGTGCGAACCTTGTGGCGTCGATGAGTTGTTCCTGTCTTGGAATCTGGACCTCCAGGTTTTAGAGTTCTATCATATATTCCCAAAGTTCTTCTACCCAGGGCCCAGGCAAGCATGCAGAATCCCTTCTTCTATGCCGTCACCACCGGCATCCATCTCGAGATTTCGCTCGTCTCTCCACACCATCACCTTCGCCATGTGCAAACTAGAAGACAATCTTGTAGAAATGCTTTGCCTCCCACTGCTGAGGAGACTTTCGCTAGTAGAGGTTTATATATCGGATGTCTCCTTGCGGAAGTTCATCCACCATGGTTGCCCTGCCCTGCAGTGCCTGATGCTTGTTTGCAACAAGAAATTCTGCTGTCTACGAATAAACTCAGCTAGGCTTGTAAGCATTGGCATTCGTTCCGCGGAGGAAAACTGATCATTGAGGATGCACCTTCCCTCCGGAGACTGCTACATGATTCCGTAGATGCACAACTACAGATAACAGTTTCGTCCGCACCTGTGTTGGACACACTAGGAAAATTTTCTGAATTACCCAACGAAACAAATATTGTCATTGGGACTACAGTTATTCAGGTACTGCCTCTGCACGTTACTTTGACCTGCGTTATTCAAAAGCACTTGAGATTCACATCCACGAGCTAATAATATCACGTTATGTGCTCAATGAAGGGTCTCTGCATAAGTAGCCTACACGCGGTGCTGGATTCCGTCAAGACCTTGTTTATCTCACAGACATGCTTTAATCTGGATGAGATTGTTGACTTGCTGCGATGCTTTCAATGCTTGCAAAACTTGTTTACCGAGGTGATGATTTCACACACGTTGAAAGCCCACGCATAATATGCATAATATACTGGTACTAACTCTTAAGTTTGCTCTTCTCGTGTGTTTAGGGGGGAGGATGGGATCAAAGAGGTATAACAAATGAATGGCGCCAAAAGCAGCGGGTGTTTCTCAATAATCACGACATTTGTTTGAGGACATTAACCCTGGAAGACTATGAAGTCACAGATGCAAACACTGAATTTGTGACATTCTTTATTCTCAATGCTAGGATGCTACTAACCATCAGGTTTAAGTTTGGCCTGCGCAGAGATTTCACTCGTGAATTTTACAAACGGCAAGAAGAGGTACTGCAAATGGACAAAAGGGCTTCTAATTGCGCAGAGCTTAAATTAACAACAACTTGCGAGCACATGCACATGGACTTAAAAAACACAGGTGTTGAATATCTGGATTTGCCAGATCCATTCAACTGTGGATGTTGAAAATAGGTCTGAAGAGATGTACTCGCTATATTGAATGAGTGCATTGTGTAAACATGGTCAAGCAATTATGTACATGCTTTATGTTTTCAATATCGATCATATGTGTCTGGATCCTATGATAAAAGAAATCCGCTCACACAGATGCTCAAAAATCAAACTAGTATCCTCTTGTTTATCTCAGTTGCTTGGCATGAAATTCCGTCTTTTAAAAGCAACATGCGTCCGTGCACCCCACAGGAAACGAACGTGCATCAAGAGGTTGTGAAAATCATACGTCCGTGTGAACACGTCACTGAAAATATTTGGAATGCTATGATAATGACTTAAGGTTAGCAATGAACCTCCAATCACTTTTTAGATGTTGGGTTTCCATTCTCATTATCATATTGAACAAAACTGATGCATCCGAAGAATTCATCAAAGCGAAAGATTACGTGCCCCTTTTAATTGCAGACACCATGTCCCTCCGAGAGACCGTGTCAGAAATGAACAATTCGGAAAACAGTAGCACAGTCTTGCGTCATTTAAACATACACCGGTGCCTCTCTCAGTGAACAAGCAACTTAAAATGTTACAAAAACTGAGGCACCTCACTGCATTTTCTCCTTGGATAACCGTGCGCACCATGGCGTCACTCCACTGTCCCTCGGAGTGGCCGTGTCATGCGAAAACAACTAGGAGAACACAACTAGGAATGGCCGTGTCATGCGAAAACAACTAGCAGAACAACTAGGAATGGCCGTGTCATGCGAAAACAACTAGGAGAACACAAAAGACGTCTGTGCGTCGTCCGCATGTACAACCGTGTGCCAACCGTCTGCATGTACATTTAGAATACAGAGGCCTTTCCGTGCGTCTCATTCTTATCCTTACAGGACGATGTGCACCGTGGATTAACGTCCCTGTCCCTTCGAGAGACCGTACTAGGGAAAAATACTTCGGAAAACAGAAGCATCACTACTAGGAAAAGGGCTATAGATAATATGGACACTAATGGTGCACCAGACATGCGGTGCGCCACTACTATATAGCAGTGGCGCACCGTGTGCTGGTGTGCCATTAGTGTGATAGACACTAATGGCGCACCACAACCATGGTGCGCCACTACTAACAATTTTTTTCTTTTTTCCAAAATTACTAATGGCGCACCGTGGCACAGTGCGCCATTACTAGTTTTAACTAGTAATGGCACACCAGTTACTAATGGCGCATTTGTTGGTGGTGCGCCATTAGTAACCTGGGACCAGCTAGATATTTTGGACAGCCACCTACACACTCACTTTCCCCACTTTATTCTCTCCACCTCCTCCTCCAAGCTTGTCTCGACGGCCTCCTCCTCCTCACCTCATTTGCACCATAGATTCATCCAAATTAAGTGGTTAAATTACCTTTTTTTGATAGGTAAGTAAGGGGAAAGCTTTCTTTATGTTGTAGATCTACTTTTTTCTCCCTCCAACAACGTGCACATGCACTTTTTATGGCCTAGCTAGATCTATGTATGTTTGTGGTGTTGCATATGTTTGTGGTGTTGCATATATGTTTGTGTTTGCAGGTACCGGTATTTGAAATGTGATAGTTGCCAATATTTTGCCGGAATGTTGATTCATTTCCGTTTCGGCGAGAATTTTGGCACTATGCATTCTTTTTGGTCCTATTTTTAGGCAAAGTCATGCCAAATTTTTTCTTGGTTCTAAAATATCGTTTTGCTCTACCCCGCAGGCGACCATGGTCCGCACGATGACCGAAGGCATCGTGAATAGGTTTTTGAGCTCCGCGAAGGCCGAGATGCTTCAAAAGAACGAGACGGAGATAAGATGTCCGTGTCGAAGATGCAAGCTGAGGAGCCTTATGGACCCGGATTCCGTACAGGTGCGGGACCACCTGCTCTTGCGTGGTTTCATGGATGGCTATCGGTGGCAAGGTGATGAAGATGATTATGAAGTCGTCCATGGGGGCCGGCCGGCAAGAAATGAGGAAGGGCAGCAAGACAACCGCGGCGAGGGCGGGCGAGAAGACGAAGAATCTCCAGGACATGATCACGAAGTAGATGCAGTACACAGTCATCATGTAGAAGATGCCGGACATGATGATGAGGAAGATGCCGGAGCAGACGAAGGGCATGATCATGAAGATGAAGATGCCGGAGCAGACGACGATGGACCATCGATGGGCTGGGTGCAGGACCCTCATATTCAAGAGCTGCTTCTCAAGCAGACGGATAACGCAAGAGCTGCCGCCCGAGAGAAAGCCAAGCTGGATCAACTGGAGATAGACGCGGTTACTCCATTGTATGAAGGATGCAGGCCCGAGGATACCCGCCTGAAAGTAACGCTCATGGCTCTGGAGATGAAGGTAAAACACAAAATGACCGACGCATGCTTCGACGAGAACATGTCATTCTGCCACGAACGTCTTCCCAAGGGGAACAAGTGCCCGACCAGTTTCGAGGAGGCGAAGAAAATCGTGTGTCCTCTGGATTTACCGCACGTGAAATACCATGTGTGCATGAACAATTGCATCATTTATCGGGACGAGCACGCGGAGTCTACCATATGTCCGGTGTGCGGCGTCACTCGATACAAGAAGAGGAAGAAAGCTCCTCGAAAAGTGGTGTGGTACTTTCCGATCACTCCTCGTCTGCAGCGGTATTTCGCGGACCCTAAGGTAGCAAAGCTCTTGCGTTGGCACGCGGATAGGGAGGAGAAGAAGCGAGAAGATGACGCAAATGATCCGGAGATAAATAAAAAAGACAAGATGCTGAGTCACCCTAAGGATGGGAGCCAGTGGCAAGCGTTGAACTTCGAACACCCAGAATTTGGGAACGATCCAAGGAACATCGTGCTGGGCGCGAGCACCGATGGAGTCAATCCGTTTGGCAGCCAGAGAAGCACACATAGCACCTGGCCTGTGTTTGTGTGGATGTACAACCTTCCCCCCTGGTTGTGCATGAAGAGGAAGTACATTCACATGAGTATGCTAATTGAAGGGCCGAAACAACCAGGGAACGACATCAATCTGTATCTGGGGCTGCTGAAAGAGGAGCTAGACACGCTGTGGAAAACGCCAGCCAATACGTGGGACGCCGCAGAGAAAGAATATTTCCCTATGAGAGCCGCACTGCTCACGACGGTGCACGACTATCTCGGTTACGGATATGTCGCGGGGCAGGTGGTCCACGGATTTTCTGGATGCGTCAGGTGCATGGATGACACAACGTATCGCCAGCTAGATAGAGATCCCGGGTCTTCGAAAACCGTGTTCATGGGACATCGAAGGTGGCTTCGCGACGATGACTCATGGAGGAAACGCAAGGATCTGTTCGATGGTGAAACCGAAACCCGAAGACGCCCGCGTACGAGGAGCGGCGAGGAAATAGACGAGCTGTTGAAAAATTGGAAAGATTGCCCACTGCCGGGAAAGAAGCAAAAGGCGCCAGAGCCGGGAAAGAAGCGAAAGGCGCAAGAGCCGCTGCTGAAGGTATGGAAAACGAGGTCTGTTTTCTGGGACTTGCCGTACTGGAAGATCCACCGTGTGCCTCACAGCCTTGATGTCATGCATATCACGAAGAACGTGTGCGAGAGTCTGCTTGGTACCCTGCTCAACATGCCAGAGAGGACCAAAGATGGGCCGAAAGCAAGGGCAGACTTGAAATCAATGGGCATCAGGGAGGAGCTTCACGCTAATGATGATGATGATGAGGCGAAGCAGGACACGGAAAGTCGTCGCAAAGGCAAAAAGGCCAAGAAGACCGGAAATGACTTCCCTCCCGCGTGCTTCACTCTAAGTCAGGAGGAGATCGATCAGTTTTTCACCTGCCTCGTAGGAGTAAAACTTCCTTACGGTTACGCGGGGAAGATAAGCAGATACCTAGACTCAGCGAAGCAGAAGTTCAGCGGGATGAAGTCTCACGACTGTCACGTGCTGATGACGCAGATACTTCCAGTTGCAATCCGTGGGATCATGGACGCGCACGTCCGTGAAACGCTATTTGGCCTATGCAACTTTTTCGACGTCATCTCTCGGAAGTCGGTTGGCGTGAGGCAACTCAGAAGGCTACAGGAAGAGATCGTGGTGATACTATGCGAGCTTGAGATGTACTTCCCGCCCGCATTCTTCGACGTTATGGTGCATCTGCTGGTCCATATCGTGGAGGATATCATCCAACTCGGGCCGACGTTCCTGCACAGCATGATGCCGTTCGAAAGGATGAATGGTGTCATCAAAGGATACGTTCGCAACATGTCACGTCCAGAGGGAAGCATAGCCAGGGGCTTTCTGACCGAAGAGTGCATCTCCTACTGCACGAATTATCTAGGCATCGAGAACCCCGTTGGTCTGCCCGTCAACAGGCACCTCGGCAGGCTCGCTGGATGGGGTCACCGTGAGGGTCGCCGCGAAATGCATGTCGACTTCGAGGGTCGACTCGCCGACTTTGAAAGAGCAAACCTAGTCGCGCTACAACACATAGACGTGGTCGATCCTTGGGTGGTAGAGCACAAAACCTTTATTGAGAAGACGTACAATGACCGAGGCCAACAGAGGACGGACGGAGATATAATCAAAGAGCACAACTCATGTTTCACGCGTTGGTTCAAGCAGAAGCTTTTGTCGTACCCTTTACATGAGGATTCTTCCGCGGAAGAACAACTCATATTCGCCTTGTCACAGGGCGCCGAGCACAACCTGATGACGTATGAGGCGTACGATATCAACGGCTACACATTCTACACCGAGGGAAAGGACATGAAGAGCGATGGTTATCAGAACTCCGGGGTAACGATGGAATCCTACACCGGTAACGACAAGGACAGATACTACGGAAGGATCGAGGAGATCTGGGAGCTGAGCTACGCTGGAGAGAAGGTCCCGATGTTCCGTGTCAGATGGGCCAAGAGCGTCCTAAAAGAAGACCGGTATTTCACCACCATGGTTATACCCGAAGCCAAATCCAAGACCGCGGGCGCAAACGTCACCGCGAAAAATGAGCCATGGGTACTGGCTTCCCAAGTGGACCAATGCTTCTTCATTACCGACCCGTCAAAGCCCAGTCGTGTTGTCGTGAGGAGAGGCAAAAGGAAGATCATCGGAATGGATGGAGTCGCCAATGAGCAAGACTTCGACAAGTACGGCGACCCGAAGATGGAACATGACGACGACGATGAAGTACCAGCATACACCACAAGAAGAAGCAGGACCACCCTACCTAAAGGACGTCCGTTCAAGAGAAGAACTCCATTTACGAAAAATAAGGGCAAGAAGATTGTGAACAGATAGCTAGCTAAGATCGATTGTATTTAAATTGTAGCCTTCATTTCTCGATTGTATTTCGACATATTGAAATGATATTTCTTCTGTTCTAGTGTCCTCATGAATATTTATTTATGTTTATTATGGTATTGAATTTCTAACTCACAAAAAGTATTGAATTTGTTAATATTTTTTGAACTCATGAATATTTTTAAATTTCATGGGCACTTTTTGAATTCATGAATATTTTTTCAAATTTGATGATATTTTTTCATATTCAATATGAAAAAATATTGAATATTCATGAGGACACTCGATCTCGATCCCCCTCCATCTCGATCGCTATCCCCCCTCGCCAGATCCCCCTCGCCGCCGAGCACCCCCCACCCTCCCCCGCTCCACCGCCGCCGCCACCGCCCCGACCCGACCCCCGCACCCTTCCCCGCTCCACCGCCGCCGAGCACCCACCGCACCCTCCCCCGCTCCACCGCCGCGCCGACCCCCCGCACCCTCCCCGCTCCACCGCCGCCGCCGACCCACCGCACCCTCCCCTGTCTCCTCGCTCGGTTCCCCCTCCCTCCCCCCGAGCGCCATTGCTATACAAAAAAAGATTACTAATGGCGCACCTCTCTGGGGTGCGCCATTGCTATTCAAAAAAAGATTACTAATGGCGCACCTCTCTGGGATGCGCCATTGCTATACAAAAAAAGATTTCTAATGGCGCACCGCGTGTGGATGCGCCATTGCTATCAAAAAAATTCTAATGGCGCACCGCTCGGGGGTGCGCCATTGCTAACCCTTCCCCCCCACTAAAAAAATTTCTATCTTCCCCATCTCTCTCACCCGCCCACAGCTGCCCCGACCCGTACTGCACCGCCGCCGCCCCCGCGCCCCCGCCGCCTCCCCCGCTCCGACCCTCCCCTCGGCGGCGACGAGCCCTTCCGCCCCCACCATCTTCGTCCCGTTCGAGGTGAGGCCCTCGCCCGGCTGCCCCGCCCGGCCACCCGGTCCTCCCCTCCACCCCCTCCGCCTCTTCTTCCTCGGGGAAGCAGAGCCGAACACGCCGCTGTAGACGTGCTCGCCGCTGTAGACGTGCTCGTCGGGGCCTCTCCTCCGACGTCACCGGTGAGCCACCACGCCCTGCCCTCTCCCTCTCTGCTCCTTCCTCCTTGCCCTCTCCCTCTCTGCTCGATCCCCTCTCTTCTCTGTCTCCACCTTTTGTTCTTGCCTGTGAGGTGTTTGATTAAATGTCAATTCAAACGATTGATGCAGCCGCGTCCACCGGAGCACCACGACTGCGTCTGCGACCACCACCACCACGGCAACGGCAGGGGCCACCACCACCACGGCAACGGGAGGGGCGAGGGGAAGGCCACGACGTGCTGGACGAGGAAGTCACCTTGACGCTGCCGCACAACCAAGGTCTGCTCTGCTCTGCTCTAGCTTCCTTCGTTGCTGCACAAGGAAAACAGAGACAGGCTTGTAGCATTTGCTCCTGTTATTATTACCTATAAGTAACATGGCTACTAGTGGATACACATTGCTGCTTGCCTAGTGATGCCCCTGTTCAGGGTGTGGTGGACTAAACTTGTTTTTGTCCAGGAAATGTGTCTGTTGTAGGGCATCTTACTGATTATATGCTGGGGCTGCTAGTTATGGAAATGTGTCTGGTTGCAACGCATTAGGCCATAAACTTCCATTACACCAGTGATATGCTACTTCTGTGCTTTTGCTGGTGTGCGCCCTTAGATTACCAAATCCCAATAGCATGATTGTTTACAGCATATAACAAAACTGAGCTGCCATTTTTCACTAGAGCCACATCATGAAATTCTGTTATTTCTAGTGCTCTTGTAACCATCTACTCTCATACCAGGATTTTCTTTGCTGTCATTGCACTCACTTTGGTGTTTAACACGGATGTCTAAGTTTGTTGATTTATTTAGCAGTAAACTATTAACCATAATCAAATGCTCAGCCCAAGCCCGACTGGAGTACATGATTTCTTGTAGCAAATTTTCCATATAACTTATATCAATTGGTCAAATAATATTATTTCCAGTTTCAGAAACTAGTATTGAAAGTGGTTCCTAACTCAATTTCATTTTAATATGAGTGTCTGCTTGATTGCTAGGCATAAGTAACACTCCACTACATTTCTGAGCAATACAAATGGTTGAAGTCAAATGCTTTACACTGTTATGCCATCGTTTAGAAATTTGAATGTAAAATCTTTCTTATCCATATGGTCTTAACAGCTGGTATAATATTGCGATTCTTGATAGGAATTATTTTATACCCAACAGATCAGGAAAGCAAATTCATTCACAAAGACAGAAAAGAGTAGTCATTTTGCTGAACTATTGCAGTTCAGTTAACCACTAGTGCAGCAGGACTATTCAGTGCATACTTAGAACACTAACTTACTGTACCCACAAGCTTAGTGAGTTTTGAACCTAATTAGGTTCAAATGATAGTGCAGCAGGACTTCCCGGATTGGCGATTCAGGGCTGCTAGTGGTTTAGTGTGAATATGCACAGTAACTACCATTTTTATTTAGTTTGCTTTCTGCCATTTCCAAGCCCAGCATACTAACTCATTTTTATTCAGTTTGCTTTCTGCTATGCCAAAGCCAGCATACTAAGTCATTTTTATTCAGTTTGCTTTCTGCTATGCCAAAGCCAGCATACTAAGTCAATTTATGGCTAGAAGATATATTGTTGGGTTTTGTCTCCGACCATCGTGTCGTGTTGTGGGGTTGCAGCGGGGCGGGGGTGGCATAATGATTTTGCAGGTACCCCGAGAGGCCCTTGAGTTTGCCGGAATGTCGATTAACTTCCGTTCCGGCAAATTCGGGTACTCCATATGTCCTATTTTCAGCAAAGGTCATGCTGAAATTTTCCGTGAATTTTAGCATGACTTTGCTAAAAATAGGACATATGGGGTACTTGCGACTAATGCATGGGCCGGGGTATCTTAGTACTTAATTAAGTAGGATCCTCTTTGTTTATTTGCCTGCGTAATCTCACGATTGGAGCTGCGGGCGGCCACGTGTGAGCCATCCACGAGCCGTTGACCTCGCTCCTGTCCTGCCTGTCCACCTCCCCTACCTGGCCCTGACTGCCATTAAAGTAACCAATCAAGCTCCTCATCCACTGTGATCAGAAAGAAACTATGAAAATGACACAACAGAAGACAATACCCCCCGATCTAGTCTAAACACACTGGCTCGCTAGTAGTTAGTGTAGGTGTATATATACACATGAATCCACCTACATCCTGGAAATCCATTTAATCAGAGGAAGATGACGAAGAAGAAGAGGAGGAGGAGGAGGAGGAGGTGAGGTTGGTTAGCCAAGAGTCAAACCCGAAATGATAAAACCTTGGCTTTTAGGGTGCCTCGGTGTCGATAAAAACCTAAATGATAAATTTTCAGCCCTTGGATTAGTTTAGTATTTTTTCACACACTCAGACACCCTTGCTTGCCATGTGTGTGAGAGAGATAGTGAGAGGAGACAAGAAGAAGGGGGTTAGGAAGGGACTTGGACCTTAGCAACAACACACTAACAGCGAATTCCTCGAGAATTAGGTTATTTGCTCAACTTAGAGATCTTGTTCCTTGACAATAACCAACTTTTTGACCAAACTTTTTTCCTATTTAGAGCAAAACATGGCCCACAATGATGAGGCCGGCGGTTTGGGCGGCAAGGCACCCTGGGAGCTGTCCCTGGAGATGGAGGAAGAACCTCACCGCTATGAGGACATCGCGGAAGGGACCGATCCTAACTACACAACCCCTAGTGGCGTCGGGGATGACACCACTGATGGTGCCGCCGAGGATGCCACCACTGATGATGGCAGTGCACACACAGATGGCAGCCAACCGAAGAGGCAACGGAAGGACCGGCGCCCGAACGTGCTCGGCACCGTCAAGGAGGAATTTACAGAAGTGAACTGCGACGGGGATCCAATGGCGCCCAAAGAATTAGTCAAGGGGTACTCGGTTCAGCTCGGGTGGATTCTCCGGAGCACCGTCTCGATCAACACCGAGATCCTAAGGCAGGACCGAGGGAATTTGCGCAACCTCCTCTTCACGAAGCTGCACGAACGATACAAGTTCCCCACTGAGTTTGCAAACACACGCCTCTCAGGGAATAAAGTGAACAGTGCCGCCCTCAGGAAGATGAGCACGACCCTGTCTACTTGGAGAAGCACGGTGAAGAGAATGATTAACAAAGGTGATAGTTATGAGAAGATCAAGGCGAAAAATCCTTCGATCAGCGAAGATGACTAGAAGGAGTTCAAGATCAAGTGCGAGAGCGGCGCATCCGAGGAATCAAGTCAGTGGGGGAAAGAGATGCGGGACTTGAACTTAGGGGTCCACAAACTCGGTCCCGGCGGTTACAGAGTGGCGGAACCTATATGGGACAAGGAGGACGCGGAGCGTGCCGAGCAAGGCCTACCGCCCCGCTTCGAGAAATACCATGAGAAGCAGACCAGGAACTATGTCAGGGCCCTGTACAAGGAGGACCCGGTAACAAAGGAGCTTACCACGGATCCGAAGACCAAGGCGCTTGAGAAAGTTCTGGTAAGGAATACACCCCCGCGTAATTAGCTACATATATGGTTGCATTCTAGTTAATGAAGCCAAATTTCTAAATGGTTCACATCCCTTCCGCAGGAGACTGAAAGCAGTAGCGCGGGGTTGTCTCAGAGCTCCTCAGCTTGGGACAGCACTCTAAATAGGGCGTTGAACATAATGAAAAACAAGGATAAGCTCACTAAGCCGTCGTCACCTGGTCGTGTGGCCGACAAAGGCTTGTCCACAAAATGGTCGTCATACTATAACGCTGGTGGGTGGAAGGAGAAAAAGACCAGCTCGGAAAGCCAGTCGCGCGAGGTTCAAGAACTCAAGGCACAAGTGGCACGGATTCCGGAGATTGTCCAAGAACAAGTGCAACAGCAATTGGGAACGACGCTCACCGCCATTGTGCCTAGCTTGATTGAGGGGCTGCAGGCGTGGATTGCGGGCGGCCAACAGGGGTCGCCCCCGGTTCCCAGCTTCACAGCCAGCAACTCGCACAACGCGCAGGCGGCGCCATTGGTGTCTCCGGCGGAGGCGGTATTGGTGTCTCCGGCGCCGGCACGGGCATTGGAGCTTAATGCACCCCGGTGTACGCCGGCCGGCACCTCGGCAGCAAGCAGCCCCTCCGTCAGTTGCACGCCCGCCTTTGGCGGTGCCTCAACATTAGCCGAGCTCGACGCCATCACGGTAACTAAGCCTCTCGGCCGATGACTTCGTCACCTTGCCTTTGACTGGGCATCCCTGACGCCCTACATGTTTTTGCAGGGCGCCGCCGACGTTCCATGCACTCTCCTGCACTTCGTGGGCGGCGAGTTGATCGATGTCGCCAAGGGCAGAATCGTTCAACCGGGCAACCCCGTGTTCCACGGTAATCCGATGCCACCCACTGTGTATAGGGTTGAACTGGTTCGGGTGCTGCCAGGCTGCGACGAGTTGTTACCTCCGATTCGACCTGCTGGGGCCGACGAAGATGATGTGATGACCCTCAGTGCCTGCGTAAATCTGGCCCCTGCTTTGGCCGAAGAGCCAGATTCGTATGGGGGCGGGGGACACCACCCCACAGACAACACCGCCAGTCGTGCCGGCGCCAAGCCATGGCAAGACCGCCGCAACGCTACCGGACATGCCGGACATCCCTATGGCACGGGATCCGGACATGCATATGGCATAGGATCCGGACAACGACGACGACGACGGTACATTTACCAACGTCGATAAGTACTTTGCCGAACATGGGTACGGTGATGAATTCTTCGAGCCTCCTTCTCAAGAACCCAACCCTGAAAAAGATGACCGCGATCGAGCTGGTACCGCGGAGAAACCCAATTACAACAGGCGTCGTCTGGCGTTCAGTTCTCAGGAGATGCCTCCAGCTGCCGCCTTCACCGAGCCTCAGATAGCCGAGGTGCGGAATATTATCAGCCCCAACACACTCAAGAAGGCGGTCTCTGAGCAGAACTCGATCCCATTATAGGAGATGAGGAAGAAGGGACGGAAACGAAAGAATAAGAAGGGCGGTGCGAGCCAGCCGGCACCGAGTACGATCCGTGCTCAGGACGGGCCACCTTCACCTAAGGATATCTCGAGGAGGGTGCATGTGGCGGGTAGGTTGATGCTACAGACTAATCTGCTCAATGCTGCAACCAGTACTATGCGGAGTCTACATGACAGTGTTCTTTCTTTGGAGAAGCGGCGTCTCTCCGAGAATGATGTGGCATACCCGGTTTTCGTGGCCAAGGTGCCAGAGGGCAAGGGCTTTGTGGATAGCGCCATCGGGGGTACGATCGTCCTGCGGTTTGATGACATCTTCGCTATGTTTAACCTTCATCCGCTGCACTACACCTTCGTTCGGCTATTTTCGCTGAGTATGGAGATGCGGATCATTAGAGACAAGACCCCGGACATCGTGATAGTCGACCCCTTCTACATGCGTGCCAAGATCTTGGGCAGCGCTAGGGACCGGCAAGTCACGAGTTCATACCTCGAAGGCGTCATTCTGGCAAACCCAGATAAGGATAACTTACTCGTGCCTTACTTTCCCGAGCAAGTCATCCCCTCACCGCCCCGTAACATATGATTTCTTAGATTTCGATCGTTCTTTTTTTTTTCTAACATTCCGTGTTTTCTGCAGTGACACACATTGCACACTCATCCTCTTAAGCCCGAAATATTCCATGGCCACGTATTTCGACCCGGACCGTCAGTCGAAGAAAGACTACACAAATATCAAGAAAGTTCTTGATGATGTTCTCCCCGGCTACGCCAGATCTGGAGGCACCTTCAGCAGGCCAGTTTGTAGGTACGGCAAGCACATCTTCAGCCACAATACGACGTTCTCCTGCGTCAAGCAACCGCCTGGCGGTCAGAAGGATGCCTACTACGCCCTCCATCACATGCGGGCGATCGTACGGGACCATAATCACCTTCTGCTACCAAGTAATCTCAAAGATTGGGCCGCACGCTTGTCGGCAATCCAGGACGCGGACATCAGACAAGAATTCTTTCGCATCCAGTCGGAGTTTGCGGAAATCATCCATCAAGATGTCCTTTGTAACTCGGGGCAGTTCTATCTCAGACATCAACCGTCCAATAGTGAGATAGAAACAACGCTACAAATGCAGGCCGACAACGCCCGCGATTTCATGACCATCACGAAAGACGGCGGCTTCATCCACGCTCCGGTCCCTGAGTCGAGTCGAAAGTAGTGATGCTATGTAGTTCTGAAATGTCGATTGGCTCATGTTGTAATATTAAACTTTAATGAACTTGTATGTCTCTTTGGTTTGGACAGTCGTTCAACTTATATGTAATCGATGCTATTTATTAGTAGGACCATGAATCGTGCTATTAATGTGTTGCTTTTCTCTTCCGATCCTTTTGTTGCATACTTATATATTGCTTATGTATTGTCTGTGAATTGCTACTAACTTTTGTTTTGGCTAGTGCATAGAGATGCCATCGTATGTCATGTACAAGGGTAAGTTTCCCAGAGTCTACGACGACTGGGAGGAGTGTCGGAGACAGGTTCACCGTTTCAGCGGTAACAGTTACAAAGGGTACACCACTAGGGCGGAGGCGGAAGCTAGATACGCGCGCTATCTAGCGGGAGAGAGGAGGGAGCGGAGGAGGAACCGGATCAGGACCAGTTTCATTGCAATGATGCTAATCGTGATGACCGCAGCTCTCTTCTATGTGATGGTAGTTTAGATGATCGATATCGACTTGTAATGTGAAGACAAACTCGCTACTCGCGGTTTCGAGACTTGTAATGTTCTAACTTTGTTCGGTCTTTTGAATTCGGAGACTAATATGATGAATTGTATTCGGAGACTAATCTTCTATTGTATTCGATAACTCTACTGTTTATATGTTGTGCTGTCTATATGCTGTGCAGTAATATGTTTTGTAACCTGTGCAAGTATCAGAAAAGAAAAAAATCCCTAATATTCATACTAGTGGCGCACCACCCAGAACTTTAGTGGCGCACTGCAAAATGCACACTAGTGGCGCATCAGCAACAAGTGCACCATTAGTAAGCCAGAGACATGGTTAAATACGGCGCCCTGGGAGGCATTCTAATGGCGCACCGTATGGTCTACTAATGGATGGTGCGCCATTAGTATCTGGTATACTAATGGCGCACCTGTGGTGCACCATTAGTAATAAAATCTAATGGCGTGGTGCTAGTGGCGCACCTGTAGTGCGCCATTAGTAGGCAAAACAGGTGCGCCACTAGCAGGCCTTTTCCTAGTAGTGCATGGTTGTCCGTCATGGACGTGCACAACCTCTCTCAGTGAACGCCTCACTGAGAAAATTTCAAAAACAGAAACAAAACCGTGCCTTATTTGGATGTAAGTCCGTGCGTGTTGGGGCCGTCCGTGCGTGCCTCTATGCTCCTAATAAGCCTATAGTCTTGTCTTTGCCACTGTACAGTAGCCCCATGTCAGTGAGCAGGCGCGTATTATAACTGTCTGTTCTGTTTTGTGCCAACCCAGACCGCCCCCTCCCACTCATCGTCTCTTCTCTCTCGATTCTCCCTCTAGATCCAGGGTTAGTCTATTTTCTCTAAATTTCTATGTGAATTTTTCGCTACGATCCATTTTCCTCTCTGTTGGTTTCGTCTCTCCGTGATTGAAAGCGACGCATCTGCGTTGTTATGCTAGGAATTGCCTGGAAATTCATTGTGATCTAGACCAAATCAACGTAGTACGAGGCCGAACCTGTACACGACCCGTGCCTCTTAGGGGTGGGGTTGATTTGAAGTCGGCGTTTGTGCTTGAGAACGCTACGAGCTGTAGCGACCTGCGGCATCCAAGTCACAGGTGAGCGATGAACTTCGCCGAGGGAGGTTGGTAGTTTAAATTGAAGCCCGTTAGGTCTTGCAAACAACGGCGGTGGCCGGAAGTCCAAGCGAGTTGCCAGACGTTGAGCTCTATTGCTTAAACGGCCACAGGGTGCTGGAGGTCGGCGTTTGGGGTGCTATTGACTGGGAGTCGGCGTCTGTGCTTGAAGATAGCATTTGGGGTCCTGTACGCTGGAGGCAAGGTTAACGTTGATGGATCACCCGTTTCAAATACCACCTAGCCACACATGTTTCGGTGGTTAGCGTCAGCGACGGTGGCGTATGGTCGAGGATGACATTGTTGCTGGGTGCAGCTCCGACCAATTTACATATAATTTTAATGTTACAAACACTCCTTTGACCCGCCTGATGATAGACCATTGTTTCTCCTTTTTGCCTGTCTTGTCTTGAAATATACATTTGCTAAAGCTGCTTTTAAAACCAAGCAGCAGAAATCCTTTTTAGGAAATTGCTTGTGAACGACTATTTATGTAAAAATGCCGGTTTAGCCGAATAGTTTTTCAAGATAATAAAATTTTCCTTGTGTTGAGAATTTCATATAAACGTTGTTTTGCAACGTATTCCAGGGGAAACCATGTGCTGTGGTATATGTACCAACTTCGGTTGCTCCGGACTGGAGTCAGGCGTTCTTCACAGCGCGATAACAGTGCATCTTCCTCGATGCTTCAAGACATGCCTGGTAAGGAGAAATGTTTGCCACCCCATGCTGCCCATCAGTTACTACCAACTAGTGTATCTTTCTAATGAAGGAAATAAAAGGTTCTACCATATTGTTTGAATGGAATGCCTACATTTAAGCATTTAATCATATGTTTTCAATTTTTGATGTACCTTGTTTTATCAAATAGCAACCTGTTGAAAACAATTGGTACATATATGATAAGCGCTATCTTTCTTGGTTATCCATGCCTGGTAAGATTTTTTTTCTTGCGCAGTATGTGCCATGCTACTGCAGGTAGCAAGTCACTTCTTCAATCTATCGGTGGAAAGAGGAAGCATTTCAAGAAGAAGGAAAACAAAGAAATCTAGTACTGATCACCAATGAGGATCTGTCATATGAGATCTACATCACCGATGAACCTAACCGGTCTAAAATTCATGGACCTGGCTGGGAAAAGTTAATTGGTGACTATGATCTTCATTATCGAGATCTAATCATCATAAACCTGGATACCGGGAGTCTGTCCATTGACATAGATCTGAGACTCAGTGATTCTCGAGGAGGTCACAGGCCCCTCCCCAAACCATCACTAGGTAAGTGCACCAACTTCCATCCTGTTTTATCAACTACGTTTATCAGCATAATTTGGTACTCCTACCCCTGTCCACTAAATTAATGATATACTTACAGTCAACGTTATTTTGAAAACATTTTATGCAATTCTGTTGATTATCATCCCAATTTGATCACATGCATTGAATTTAACCATTCATTTTAAACTTAAATACCGACTTCATCTGTTTAAACAAATTTGTTTGAAAATGAGTAATTTTTTTC
The DNA here is from genome assembly GCF_018294505.1 of Triticum aestivum. Classification (NCBI taxonomy): domain Eukaryota; kingdom Viridiplantae; phylum Streptophyta; class Magnoliopsida; order Poales; family Poaceae; genus Triticum; species Triticum aestivum. The sequence continues at coordinate 104,155,842 of NC_057799.1, forward strand.
CATGCAGCTCTTGATTTTCTAAATGACTCGGAGAGGGAGTACTTTGGGAAAACAGTGTTTGGTCGAGGCGTAAACCTCTCATACAGACAATTTGGACAGATGATATACTATGTGTTTGAGTCCGACGACTTCCCCACCATACCCTTTGTGCAGCGTCTAAACGTCACCAATGTCATAAATGGTCGTCTGGTTAGTCATTGAATATTTTTTTGATCCACTTCCATGGTTTTGTTTGCTATTTTCGATGTTTCATGAACTTGTACATTGATTTTATCTAGTAATATCGGTACAATCTGCAGAGAATCCCGTCTGCCGTTGTGAGGCTTCTAAAGATGAACCTGGGATATCTACCTCAAAAAGGTGGTATCGGCCTAACAGAGATGTATGATGCAATAGACATGAGCACAACGTACTCCATACGAACCGACGGCAGAATGGAGGTGACCGGTTTTTCAAGTTTTGCCCGGGAAGCTCAGCTAAAGGTTGGTTCAATTGTCCTTGTCATAATTGAAAAGCGGTGGCCAACATTGGGAAACATGAAGCTGCTGCGGATGATAATCAACGACCTTTCCTGATAGAGCGTTGTCGGTGGCTATACTTCCTAGTTCAGCAATTTATGTCTATTTTTTGAACAGCCTGTACACATCAGTTTTGTTATTTAGTTATGTCATGGTATGTAACTGAGCATATAATTATGTCCAAGAGGACGGTGGTGAAAATTCCCTGTCAAAGAAGGTGAAACACTTACGTGGGTTACTTTATTTATCTCTGGATTATAATAAAGGGATTCGCTGAATAATAATGGAGGATGAATGGCTGTGGTGAAGTATGTTTCAGAATAGTTTAGTGACGTTGCTAGCTTTGCACGTCAGTAGTATACATATTTTTCACTATGATGCTCCGCAGAATAGCGTCATGCCAAGTAGTTTGTTGTGATGAGCTCAAGCATACACCCCTGTCAACCGCAAAACACTTCTCCTAAAAACCTAGCGCCTTCCCCTATGGCTCAGTCACCTTAAACATCCATGCCTTCACGTAGGTTCATGTCCGTGCCTCACGTAGCATCGTACCTGTGCCTCTAGCTGTGCTACTCGCTGTATAAGTGCGTTTCGCAGCTGCATGCCTACGCCCCTCATTTCTTCTCGTTGTTTCTGCCCATCTCGTACTTGCAACTATTTCAGACATGACCGTGCCTGTTGAGTCGAGACATTCATGACTCTCACGACCGTGCCTCTTCAAGAATAACGACCGTGCTTGTAACAGTGCAGCATTACAGGTGATACATTCAGGACACATTAGGGACCATCTTGCCACTATTTCAGACATGACCGTGCCTGTTCTGTCGTCACATTCATGCCTCTCAAAGTTAATTGAAAAACATTCCGGAAAAACAGTAACGGACGCCTATTGTCAATCCTCACGTCACGTACATTGGACGTTCATTCTTTCGTCACAAAAGTAATTGTCGTGCCTCTGCCACAGAACATATAAGTCTAAAACGATTATTCCTACACTTGTAAAACCCGGAATGCCCTGGATAAATGTCGAATCCCACCTTGCGGAAAACCATGGAGGCCGGTGCTTCTCAGGAACACATCTGTGGCTTTTTGCGCATGTAGTTGAGTGCACGACTATTTGTTCGTGCCCGTGCCTCACGTAGCACCATAGCACGAATTGACGTCCGTGAACCACGTAACTTCATTTCCGTGCCTGACGTAGCATCATATCTATGCCTCTACTTGCGCCTTTAGTTGTATGAGTGCTTCTTACAGCTGCATATCCATGCCTCTCGTTGCTTCTCGTTCTTTCTGTCCATCTCGTAGCGACAGTTGCAACAGTGCCTCTGAAAAAACACAGCACTGCTCCTACCAGCGAATGTATCACTGAAAACAATTGCCACTCCCAATGAATGTACCACGCCCGTGTGTCTGAGAGTTAAACCAGCCACTTCAAGCATGCTTCTCTTGGTCAGAGACTTGTGCCTCTACATACTGCCCCTGCATGCCTCACGAGATAAATTGTAAAAGTTAACATTTGGCAGCAAACTACGCAAGACAACGAACATCTCCCCGACTTGCTGGAGATACGACGGTTGCTAAAAACATAACTGCTTATTATATTTTTATTTTTTATAAGGAAAAACCACGATCAAAAACTCAGGATGTGCACAACCGCACCACCAGGGAGATGAAACTATGATCCAGAACCCACGATGTGCCCAACCGCATCGACAGTGAGATCGTGCACTCCTTTGCCGCTTTCCCGCCCTTAAATTTAGACTTCCGCCGCGGCCTTCTTACACACAAACAACAGAAATCGCCATTGCGCTCCCACTCATTGTTCCCCACGAAAAACCAGGTTGCAGGAGGACCAACTGCTCCAGGCCATGGGATTCATCAAGGAATTCATGGAGGTGCAGGCCCACGGCAACACCAAGTTGCACGTGATCCACACCAACGACTTGCACAAGGCGGCGACCACCATCGAGCAGTACGAGCGACACCTCGAATTCGAGCGCCAACGACGTTGGCGAAGATCAGAAACCAGCCCTCGTCCAGCTCTTCGTCGGCAAGGATCATCCGATGTTGCTCTTCCAACTGAGCACCGCCGACAAGAACTGCACCAGGTTCGACAACTTCCTCGCCGACCCTAGATACACGTTTGCTGGCTTCTCCATCGACGGCGACATAGAGATGCTCGGGCACGTCGGACTAGAGATCGCCCACTTCATCGACATCCAGAAGGAATGGAGGGTGCCTACAGCTACCAAGCCTCTGGACTCCCTTGGGGATGTCTCAGGCATCATTGTCCACGACTACTACAACAACATGAAGAAGAAGCTCACCAACGCAGAGCATCAGCGTTGGGCGCGCATGCCCCTGTCCATGAGGCACATCGAGTACACGGCAAAAGATGCTTACGCTGCATACGAGATATGGAGCCGCCTCACCATCATCCAGGAAGGCCTCCGCCGGGCAAAACTCGAGAAGGAGCAGACCAGGAAGCGCGCAAGGTCCTGGGGCGACTACGACTACTGAAGGAGGTGGTCCCGGCCAAGAAAAGTAACTAGAAGATTGCTCATGCCATTCTAGATTTCCCGTTAGATTTGCTTTCTCTCAAGACTGCCGTTTGCTTGTTCTAGATTTAGATTTGCTTGTGTCGCGGTTAACCTTGTAGTTTGCTTCCAGTTTACATATCTTCTGAACAAGTTTATTTCCAGTGCAATGTTGCAGTTTTCTATTATTAGAATATATTGGCGTGAACTGAAAAATATAAACACAGTACATATAACCTTGTAGTTTGCTTCCAGTTTACATATCTTCTGAACAAGTTTATTTCCAGTGCAATGTTGCAGTTTTCTATTATTAAAATATATTGGCGTGACCTGAAAAATATAAACACAGTACACATAACCTTGTAGTTTGCTTCAAGTTTACATATCTTTTGAACAAGTTTATTTCCAGTGCAATGTTGCAGTTTTCTATTATTAGAATATATTGGTGTGAACTGAAAAATATAAACACAGTACAGATAACCTTGTAGTTTGCTTCCAGTTTACATATCTTGTGAACAAGTTTATTTCCAGTGCAATGTTGCAGTTTTCTATTATTAGAATATATTGGCGTGAACTGAAAAATTTAAACACAGTACAAATACTATACGATTAGTGTAACGCACAGAGCAGGTACACATAGCAATCCACAAAAATGACGAGCATGCAATGCACTAGTACCTTTGTGGATGCAGTGTCGAAATGCAGGGACAACAATTACAGAATGCTCCTAAAAGCAGTGCACAATGTTCCTTCGGTGACATTTTGAATACAGAGGTAGTTAGGTGTTTATTCTCCTTGGAAAACATTGCTTACGCCCGTGACCCTCAGAGAAGAACACTACAGAGGCACGGTTGTCCGTCAATAACACCAACTAGCTACTTAAAACACCCACGAAGGCACTTCGGTGCCTCTACTCCTATGGAGACCGTGCATAAATTGACTTCACGTCTGTTAATGAGGCCGAATGCCTTCGAAGACACATGAAACTCATAGGCCATGGCCCCGCAATGAAAACATGTCAATGAAAGCTTCTTGAAAACAGAGGCACACCTTCACGTGCTTCCATCACGATCCTTCGCGTCCCTACCTCCCTTAGAATCACGTCCGTGCCTCTAGTTCGTCGGGTAAAACCGTACCTCTATCGTGCGTAACATGTTAAGAAAGTTGCAGAAAACAAAAACATCAGAAAACCGAGCATTACGTCGACCCTGCTGGCACTAAACGTGACGTCACCGAAAACGCAGAGGCAGGAGCGTGCCTTACGGCCAGCTTCTGACGTATCGGGTCTATGAAGATTTACTTCCTTCTTAATATGGGAGGTGACTATCGCAAAGGCATAGGCTCCATCATTCACCTCCGTGCCTCGGCAAGAACGATGACCGTGCATGTAACTGTAAAGCGTATAGGACACCTTAGGGACGACCTTGCAACTATTTCAGACATGACCGTGCCTATTCCGTCGGCACATTCATGCCTCTCGCAGTTAATTCAAAAACATTCCGGGAAAACAATAACGGACGCCTATTGTCAATCCTCGTGTCACGTACATTCGACGTACATTCCTTCGTCACACAAGTAATAGCCGTGCCTCTGCCACCGAACATATAAGTGAAAAACGATTCTTCCTACACTTGTAAAACTCGGAATGCCCTGGATAAATGTCGAATCCCACCTTGCGGTAAAACCATGGAGGCCGCTGCTTCTCAGAAACACATCTGTGGCTTTTTGCGCATGTAGTTGAGTGCACGGCTATTTGTTCGTGCCCGTGCCTCACGTAGCACCATAGCACGAATAGATGTCCATGCAATCACATAGCTTCAACTCCATGCATCACGTAGCATCGTATATGTGCCTCTTGTTTCGCCTCTAGTTGTATGAGTGCTTCTTGCAGCTGCATGACCACGCCTCTCGTTGCTTCTCGTTCTTTCTGACCATCTCGTAGCGTCAGTTGCAACACGGACACACAACAGTGCCTCAGAAGAAACACAACACTGCTCCTACCAGCGAATGTATCACTGAAAACAATTGCCACTCCCAATAAATGTACCACGCCCGTGTGTCTGAGAGTTAAAGCTGCAACTTGAAGCATGCTTCTCTTGGTCAGAGACTTGTTCCTCTACATACTACCCCTACATGCCTCACGAGATACGATGGTTGTTAAAAATATAACTGCATGCCTCACGAGATTGTAAAAGTTAACATTTGACAGCAAACTACGAAAGACAACGATCATCTCCACAACTTGTTGGAGGTACGACGGTTGTTAAAAATATAACTGCTGATTTTATTTTTATTTTTTATAAAGAAAAACCATGATCCAGAACCCACGATGTGCACAACTGCGTCGACAGTGAGATCGTGCACTCCTTTGCCACTTCCCCGCCCTTAAATTTAGACTCCCGCCGCGGCCTTCTCACACACAAAGAACAAAAATCGCCATTGCGCTCCCACTCATTGTTCCCCATGAAAAATCAAATTGCAAGAGGACCAACTGCTCCAGGCCATGGGATTCACCAGGGAATTCATGGAGGTGCAGGTCCACGCAACACAAAGTTGCACGTGATCCACACCAAGGACTTGCACAAGGCGGCGACCACCATTGAGTAGTTTGAGCAACACCTCCAGTTCGAGCGCCACAAGATCGTCGGAGTTGATGTGAAGTACACCAACGACCATGGCGAAGATCAGAAACCCGCCCTCGTTAAATTTAGGTTTGCTTGTGTCGCAGTTAACCTTGTAGTTTGCTTGCAGTTTACATGTCTTTTGCACAAGTTTATTTCCAGTGCACCACAATAGGCACTTATGTGCCTATGTGCCTCTGATACCAAGGTGACCATGCGTAACTTGGCTTTACGTCATTTTACGCAACATTCTAGACATCAACCAAAAGATTCACCTTCTCTCTGATATGTTCATTAATGAGGCCTAATGCCTTCGAAAACACATGGAGCTCATAGTCCATGCCCACCACAATGAAAATGTGTCAGTGAAAGCTTCTTTAAAGCAGAGGCACACCTTCACGTCCTTGCATAACGATCCTTTTCGCATCCGTACCTCCCTTGGAATCACGTCTCCGTGCCTCCAGTTAGTTACGTGCATGCGTCTACGTCGGGTAACACCGTACCTCTGTCGGAGTAACATGTTAAGAAAGTTGCTGACAACAAAAACATCAGCAAACCGAGCATTACGTCCACCCCACTGGCACTAAACGTGATGTCATCGAAAACGCAGAGGCAGGAGCGTGCCTTACGGCCAGCTTCCGACGTATCGGGTCTGTGAAGATTTGCTTCCTTCTTAATATGGGACGTGACTATCGCAGAGGCAAAGGCTCCATCCTTCACCTCTGTGCCTCGACAAGAACGACGATCATGCTTGTAACAGTAAAGTGTATAGATGATACATTAAGGAGATATTAGGGAGCACCTTGCACCTATTTCATACGTGACCGTGCCCGTTCCGTTGGCACAATCATGCCTCTCACAAAAGTGATTGCCGTGCCTCTGCCACACAACATATAAGTGAAAAACAATTCTTTCTACACTTATAAAACTGGGAATGTCCTGGATAAATGTCGAATCCCATCTTGCGGTAAAACCATGCAAGACGGTGCTTCTCGGAAGCACATTTGTGGCTTTTTTGTGCATGTTGTTGAATGCCTCTCTAGAATCTAACCATGTTGAAACCATATTCAAATCTAACCACACTAAAATCTCTAGAATCAAATATGTGCCCTAGTTGAGACGTTTATTTTGTACTTGAAACTGCAATCTATAATAAAACAATACAGTGTAATAAAACATACGCCTTCCGACCCAAATATGGTACTTAAAACTGCAATTTGTAATAAAACATACACCTTCCATCACAAATTAATTCGCTCAACTCTGTACTACCCAGTACAATGTGAATTGTACTGCAAAGTTGACACATTTATTTTGAACGGGGTAGTACTACTACGTAAGAACAAAACACGATTGCTTGACATGGAAACGAAACTGTCTCCATTCTGACAACGACGATTGCTTGACATTGTTCAACCTTTACAGACACACAAAACATGAAAAGCATAAAAAGCATGGAAAAGCAAACATCTACCAACAAAACTACACTACTCCCCGTCGTCGGAGATGTCCACTATCTCCATTCTGACATCGACGTCGTTGGCCTCCGCCTCCTGCTCCGCATCCAGCTCGTCGAAGAGCACATCGGTCTTCGCCTGCTCTTCCCGGAGGAAGCGCCGGTTGGACTCCACATACGCCTCATCTTGGATGGACTCTAGGATAGCGGTCTGCTCCGCCATCAAGGCCGACTCACCGAGATAGAACTCCGCCTCGTCTTCCTCGTCACCCCACTCCTCGTCGTCCTCGTCTTCCTCATCACCAGCCTCCTCCTCGTCCTCGTCATCTCCCTCCTCGTCGTCCTCGTACACGCCTTCCTCATCGTCCTCGTCCACACCTTCCTCGTCGTCCTCCTCATCCTCGTCCATGCCTTCCTCGTCGTCCTCGTCCACACCTTCCTCGTCGTCCTCCTCATCCTCGTCCATGCCTTCCTCGTCGTCCTCGTCATCCTCGTCCACGCCTTCCACGTCGTACTCCTCATCCTTGTCACCCCCTCCTCTTCCTCCATCACATCTCCCCCCACTGGATCAACTCCCTGCATGAGCTCCGACGCATCCCCCTCCACTTCTTCCACCTCCCCAATCTACTCCGGCCCCGGCGAGTCCGGAGACATGCCCGCTGCGACCCGAGCGGCGCGCCTCGAACGGATGTCCTCCTGCAACTGAAAGCGACGCTCGGGAGTAAGCATCGCATAAGTAGTTATCTTGTGCCGAACCATGGCGGGGAACGTCGTAAACGAAAAGAGGAAGATGGGTGATTTCCTAAGATTGCCGGCGAAAGAGGGAGAAGCGGGATGATGTCTAGTGGTGGCGGACGCCGCTCGGCTTAAATAACAGCTTCTTGACCTCGGGCGACGGAACGGTGACACGCGGCGTTCACTTCACCGACGGATGAGACAGCCGTAGGTCCTTTTGGATTCCGCAGCGCCGACATGTGGCGTTCACTCTATTAAATACCTCCACCTCCTCCAGAACGGCGTCACCGGAGGAAACGCACGTCGGACCCTTGGGTTTCCAGAGCGGCGTTCACACCGAATACGAGGGGACGCCCGTCGAACGGTGGGGTTTCTGCAATCAACACACGAATGTGACTCCGTGTAACACATAACCGTGCCTCTACTGACTTCATAGTTGTGCCTTTCAGTGAGAATGATTCAACAGAATCATTTGGAACACCAAGAAAAACTAACGTCACTCTACACAATGCGACGACGTGCCTTCCTGGGACCCATAGCGTGCGAAGAATATACCACACCAACGTCTCTTGAATAGGCCATTCCGTGCTTCACAGAGTAAACAATGGGTATTCACATCTGAACCAATTCCGCTGGGTCTTCCCAATTAAAGAACCTTTGTGCGCTGAATGGCGGTGCCTCTCCGTCTGAAAGAGTCGACGGAATCATTCGGAACACAAACACACGGGAGCGTGACTCTATATTATAGGGCAGCATGCCTTTTTCCGCTTCACGCCCGTGCCTGTGACCCTCAACACTGCCACGAACGTCCACACCATCATCAGTGCACAAGTCATGTCGCTACCTGGTACAGAACCGTAGCTGTAGTCACTTAACGCCCGTGCTTCTAATAAAAGAAGCGCCACACAGATCCATGGCTTTTAAAAACATTACGCTTTTAAACACCTCGACTCTGGAACCGGCCACTCGCAAAGTAAACATTTAGCGTTAACACCTAAACCCATTCCGCTTTGTTTCAACAATAAACTTATAAAACGTGACTCTCCGACACACCCAAACCATGCCCTGATGGCATTCATGTCGGTGCCTCTTCTTCTGAGCGAGTCAACGGAATTATTTCGAACACAAATACAGGCGAACGTGACTCTACATAAAACCACGCCATCTGGAACACCAAGACAAACTAACATCACTCTACGCAATACCATGCCGTGCCTTTAAACACCTCACACCGTGCTTCTAATAAAAGAAGCGCCACGCAACTCAGCACAGAGCCGTGGCTTTTAAAAACAAGGAAATTACGCTTTTAAACACCTCGACTCTCAAACCGGCCACTCGCAAAGTAAACATTTAACGTTAACACCTAAACCCATTCCGCTTTGTTTCAACAATAAACTTACGAAACGTGACTCTCCGACGGACCCAACCATGCCCTGATGGCATTCATGTCCGTGCCTCTTCTACTGAACTAGTCAACGGAATCATTTCGAACACAAATACAGGCGAACGTGACTCTACATAAAACCACGCCATCTGGAACACCAAGACAAACTAACGTCACTCTACACAATAAAACGCCATGACCGTGCGAAGAATATACCACACCAGCGTCTCTCAAATAGGCCATTCCGCGCCTCACAGAGTAAATAGTGGGTGTTCACATCTGAACCAATTCCGGTGGGTCTCCCGAATTAAAGAAAGAACCTGACGGTGCCTTTGTGTGCTGAACGCCCGTGCCTCTCCGTCTGATCGAGTGGACGGAACCATTCGAAACTCAAACACACAGGAAAGTGACTCTATATTATACGGTAGCATGCCTTTTAGCGCTTCACGCCCGTGCCTGTGACCCTTAACACTGCCACGAACGTCCACGCCATCGTCAGTGCACAAGTCATCATCCGCGGCTATATTCACTTCACGTCTGTGCTTCTAATAAAAGAAGCGCGACGTAACCCAGTACAGAACCGTGGCTTTTAAAAACAAGGAACTTACGCTTTTAAACAACTCGACTCTCGAATCTCACAAAGTAAACAGCTAGCGTTAACATCTAAACCCATTCTGCTTTCTTTCCATGATAAACGTACGAACATGACTATGCGAAATACGAAACCATTCCCCCATGGGATTCACCTGCGTACGTGCCTATTTTTCTCAACGAGTCAACGGAAACATTTCGAACACAAATACAGGCGAACGTGACTCTATATAAAACTATAACATGAATCTGTGGGATGCAAGCCCGTGTCTGTGACCCGAAACACTGCAACACAGAAAAGCCACGAACGTACACGCCTTCATCAGTACACAAGTCGTTACAATACTAGGTTCACAACCGTGGATGCAGAGACTTCATGTCCCGTGCATCATAAGTAATGGCGCCTAATTACAACGATACTCGAAACCAAAATACATTTTGTTAGCAAGGTAGCTGACAGAGAACTTTCACAAGACAAGGTAAGAAACTCCACTCCACTGCTTAACAACACCAGACGCACACAACAGCCAGGAACGCTGCTGTATACCTAGTCCCCACCGACCTTGTTGCTGGTTTGCTCCCGGTGCAGTTCATCAATCTCCTTCTTCAGCGCCTTCATATTCTCGTCATGTCGCTTCACACCTGCGGCCGATTCCTGCAAGGACCGGATGTGCTCTCTAAGAAGATTTCTCGTCTCAGCCGTAATTTCTACGATCCTGGCATTCGCCTTATCCAAATCTTCCTTTGTTTCCTCGCAAAGCACGCGCAGGTGATCTCCAGCAGCTGCTCGTACGTTTTGTCAGCCTTTGGAACTGAAACCAAAGTATTCATCTCATCGACCAGGTTATTGAGAGTAACTAACAAGGACCTCACAGCACTTGTCGTCGCCGCCCCGCTCACCATTCCCTTCTCTTTCGAGCCACAGCTGCTCCCCAATTCTATAGCAGGGGACTTCTGTTCAAGACCATGATGCAGACTAACCCTACCTCCAACTGAATGTAAATCAGTATCAGCAAGACACACCCACATCAAATTAGGAGTCAGCTGACCACAATAATTCATGTTTCACAAACTAAATCAAACCAGCCGAAAGAAAGAAAAAACGAATGAAGGAGAAGCAAAGACAGGGTGAACTTACAGACGAGGAACCCTCGCGAGCCGGGATCTCCTCCCGCGACCGCGCACGGCAGTCCGGAGTAGTCTCCTTCTGCCCAACCATGGCCGAGATGGTCAGTGAATAGTGATGAGAAACATGAGTGGAAGGCCTGGCGGCGGACGAAGGGAGGAGTAGAATGTGGCTAGGGTTTCGAGACCCCGTCCTGCTTAAATAGCCGGAGCCTAGCCTCGGGCGACGAGCCAGAGCGGCATCACAGGAGGAGACGCCCATCGGACCATTAGGTTACTGGAGCGGCGCCACATGGCGTTCACTCCCGAGGTACGAAGAGACGCCCGTCGAACCGTTGGGTTTCCGCGATAAACGCACGGATGTGACTCTTGGTAAATCATAACAATGCCTCTTCGCGCTGCACGGATATGCCTGCCGTTGCGAACGGTTCAACGGAATCATTTGGAACACGAAAACAACATAACGTGACTCTTCACAATACCACGCCGTCACTTCCTGGAACCCACCACCGTGCAAAGAATACACCACAGCAGCTTCTCTCGAATAAGCCATTCCATGCCTCACCGAGTAAATAGTGAGTGTTCACACCTGAACCCGTTCCGCTGGGTTTCCGCAATTAAAGAAACGAACGTGACTGTGAGTAAGACCAAACGATGCCTTTTCGCTGGGTTTCCATCTGATCGAGTCAACAGAATTATTCGGAACACAAACACAGACGAGCGTGACTCTATATAACACCACACCATGCCCGTGCCTCTCCATCTAATCGAGTCCACACCTTTATCGAGTAATATACGGAACATCAAGAAAGAAGCGTGACTGTGCTTTTGAAAACAAGGAAACTAGCTTTTAACAACAGAGTCAATAGTAAGTGTTGGCGTCTCAACCCATTCCGCTGGGTTAAAGAAACGAACGTGACTGTGCGTAATGAAAAGCTATGCCTCACCGGCCATCCCTCTCCTTCTGATAGAGTCTGACGGAAGCACTCGGAACAAAAACACAGGGGAGTGTGACTCCATATTATACGGCAACATGCCTCTTAGCACTTCACGCCCGTGCCAGTGACCCTTAACAGTACCACGAACGTCCATGCCATTGTCAGTACACAACTCATGTCGCTGCCTGGTACAGAACCGCGGCTGTATTCACTTCACGACCGACGCTAACAAGCGACATCCATGCCCAGAGCCTACTCATCTACATGTACCAACGAACGAAACAACACGACGACAATGCAACGCATAAATGCTTTACATAATCATGTAAGTACAAAAGGCCACATGCCCCAACGCAACAAAAAAACACACGCTTCAAGCTCTCTGCCTACACTCCAGCAACGTTCTTGATCGGCTGGTGGGCGAGCGCATCCTCAATCTGCTTCTTCGTCGCCTCATGACCTTCCTTCACAGCAGAATATGAATCCTCAACCAGGCTCTTGTACTTGACGAGGACCTCAGCCTTCTCATGCATAAGCTGCTCCACTTCGCCCGACAGCTTCTGCACCAACGCATGGCTCTGCTCATACAGATTCTTCCAGAGGTCGGCCTCCTGATCCTTCTGGTGGAGCTCTTTGAGAAGCTTCTCATTCTCACACAGAGATCGAAATATGAGACCAGTGGACTTCTCCACATAGGCATTGCTCTGCTGCACCAACTTCCCCAGGCGAGGGATGAACTGCTGCTGCTTAATTAGCTCATCGAGCACGTCGTCGCTGGCTAAGGAATTCGGTACTGCCATCTTGCAGAGATCGTCTCCATGGCGAATGCGCTTGTGGGAGGATTCGCCTCCACGCGAGAGATCGTTGGACACCTGGGCAACGGGGCAGGATATCCCTGCCGCCGCTACAGCGTAGCGGCGGCACCTCTCCCTTCTTTTCACGGCTTTGGTCCTCGCTGCGTGGTTACTTGAACACCCAGAACCCCTCTTACGTGCCATGGCGCAAGCAAGGAGCTACCAGCTATAAAGAGGTGCCTGTCTCTGGAGAATTGTGGACGTGGAGTGTTCCATGAGTAGGTACCTTTTTATAACACATGCACACCGGTCAGACGGTCAAACAGAGTAACCGACGCCTCGAATTCTCACAATCTCTCTTAAATACCTCGAACTCTGCACGCCTGGGAAACACAAGTACTATCATTTCGTCTCCCCGTGCGTTCGTCCACACTACAACCACTCAACTTCTTACAAACGGTCCGTATATATTCAATAAAAAACATCTCAAACACTGTTAACTTACTGTGTACGTCTGTCTATATTCCAGAGAAATTACTGTCGAATTCATACTATTATCCATTGCCATATTTTTTTGAAATGATATTTATATCAAAATCTTACTATATCCACGAATTAACTTGCACGCTTCTCGAGGTGACACCTTAGTGAAAACGTCCGTAACACACGCAGGCACGAACGTGACGCTCTTTAATAACAAACAGTGCCTCCCTGGAACGTACCACCGCGACTCTCCACAAAAAAGGAACGAGTTGACAAGGAAAACATTTCCATACAAAGCGTCAGTAGTCTGCATGTTGCATTAGCAACACAGTGGCAACTCAGCTTCACTTCCACGCACCTCACAGTGACTCGCCAGAGAAAATGCATGTAACACACGCGTGGACAAACGTGACTCTGGCTAATAACAATACTTGCCTCCGCCGTTTTCACGTCCATTCCTCTCCAAAAGAACGAGTGAGCGGAATCATTTGGAAATACCAAAAGCATACAACCGTGGTAACTTGACTCTGGCCAATGCGTTAACATGCTTAACATGAGTTAATGTCCATGCCTCTCCAAATGAACTGGCGAGCGGAATCGTTTGGAACACAAAGAACCATGAAACGTGACTCTCTCTAATAATAAACAGTGCCTCCCTGGAATGCACCACCGCGACTCTCCACAAAAAAGGAAGGAAAACATTTCCATACACAGCGCCAGTAGTGTGCCTGTTGCATTAGCAACACAGTGCCAACTCAGCTTCACTTCCACTCATGTAACACACGCGTGGACAAACGTGACTCTGGATAACAACAATACCTGCCTCCACTATTTTCACGTCCATTCCTCTCCAAGAGAACGAGTGAGCGGAATCATTTGGAAATACCAAAAGCATACAACCGTGGTAACTTGAGTCTGACCAATGCGTTAACATGCTTCCCATGAGTTCATGTCCATGCCTCTCCAAATGAACTGGCGAGCGGAATCGTTTGGAACATAAAGAACCATGAAACGTGACTCTCTCTAATAACAAATAGTGCCTCCCTGGAACGCACCACCGCGACTCTCCACAAAAAAGGAAGGAAAACATTTCCATACACAGCGCCAGTAGTGTGCCTATTGCATTAGCAACACAGTGCCAACTCGGCTTCACTTCCACGCACCTCACAGTGACTCGCCAGAGAATATGCATGTAACACACGCGTGGACAAACGTGACTCTGGCTAATAACAATACTTGCCTCCGCCGTTTTCACGTCCATTCCTCTCCAAGAGAACGAGAGAGCGGAATCATTTGGAAATACCAAAAGCATACAACCGTGGTAACTTGACTCTGACCAATGCGTTAACATGCTTCCCATGAGTTCATGTACATGCCTCTCCAAATGAACTGGCGAGCGGAATCGTTTGGAACACAAAGAACAATGAAACATGACTCTCTCTAATAACAAAAAGTGCCTCCCTGGAACGCACCACCGCGACTCTCCACAAAAAAGGAACGAGTTGAAAAGGAAAACATTTCCATACACAGCGTCAGGAGTGTGCCTGTTGCATCGGCAACACAGTGCCAACTCGGCTTCACTTCCACGCACCTCACAGTGACTCGCCAGAGAAAATTCATGTAACACATGCGTGGACAAATGTGACTCTGGCTAATAACAATACTTGCCCCCGCCATTTTCACGTCCATTCCTCTCCAAGAGAATGAGCGAGCGGAATCATTTGGAAATACCAAAAGCATACAACCGTGGTAACTAGACTCTGACCAATGCGTTAACATGCTTCCCATGAGTTCATGTCCATGCCTCTCCAAATGAACTGGCGAGCGGAATCGTTTGGAACACAAAGAACCATGAACGTAACTCTGAGTAACGCCAAGCCATGCCCCTGTGGATCACACAAAAAATGCTAACGTCCCACCGACTAACAGTTAAGATGGCAAGCAAAAAACAAGCTCATGGAAGTACACAGAAAGTTTCACCAATCTTGATTCAAACGGACGGTCGAAGATTCAAGACGCTTCGCCATTTCCATAGGAGGCTGAGCGCTGGTGGCCTGACTTCCATGCGCCTCATCGTGGAACGTCATAGAAAACATCTGTAACACGCGCAGGCACGAACGTGACTCTGGGTAACACCAAACCATACCCACATCGATGTCACCACACTAAAATAAAAAAACGCTCCCGCAGTTGAGCAAGCAAGGAAAAAAAACAAGCCCATCGAAGCCCACAGAAAGTTATACCAATCTTGATGTGAAACCGGACGGTCGAAGATTCGCGAAGGTTGGACCATTTCCCTCTCTCCCTCCACTCCTTTCTTCCTTTTGCTTTCGCACAGAAAATCTCGAACACTTCACCAGTTCCCCTCTCTCGAACACCCTCCTCTCTCGTTCTGCCCGCATTGTCCAATCCAGCAGACCAACCAAAAATCCAAATCGCGTTCACCTCACCCACCAGCCGCCATCCACTTCGAGATACAGACAGTCGCTAGGTGCCCGCGAAAGCATCAAAAACCTCTCCCGGCGGCGGTGGCGACTGACGGCGACGACCCCTGCTCGCGGCGGAGGTACCAACAGGGAGCAAGGAGAAAAAGCAGCCGATGGATGCGACGAATCCCTCACAAGAAATCGAAGGTAAAAAAATATTAATCCATTACATTCCATTACCACAGTTCGATCAAAGTGATTTTCCCCCTTTTTGACGGACATGAACCCTAACCGCCACACAAAACCGCGTTTCCAAAAAGTCTGTTTAGACTTTTCTAGAAAAATTGAAATAAGGTAGACACGTGTGCAATAGGATGCTACCACTATCCGCCACAGAAATCTGCTCACAAGATATTTGCCTAAAACGTATTGTGCATGCCACAACTATCTAGGACACCGCTCTAGATTCAAACCATGAGAGCATCCTTAAATTCAGAACCTGCTATTTACAGGAGATTCTATATATCCATTGATTGTAACTGTTTCAAATTATGTGCCTCTCTCATATCAACATTCGTGCTCCAATAATAGATCTAGCTGTGTGCTTATAGCGTGAAACAATCTGTGCCTCTCCGGCAGTGCCATTTTTTTGTCCACGGGATGCATCTCCTCCTTTTGCTGTGAAATTAAATTTTGCTTCTACTGCTGCTAACGCCTAGGCATTTTTACGCAGCAAGGAATGGTAATAAGGAAAACAGGGTACCTGCAGAACAGCCTGCCGTGCAGCAAGGTACTATAAAAGGCTCACACAAACCATATAACAAAAACTATGTAGCAGCAGCAGTAAGTTAACCACTTACGTCCACACAATCTTGGGAAATTACACTTCGATGAAATTTTTCACACACTATGTGTACCATTATTCATTCGAGAACATTTTATCTTACCCTCTAAACCTTACAATTATATTTACAGAATATCATTTGTAGTGTTTTTTCCCTATAAAAAAGACTTCCCCTCACTGATATGGACTTGACAGCAGCCATACTGCTCACACCTGACCCTAATTTCGATCACTCATTGGCCAAACCAAGAGTTAGGAGGAGACTTGATATCACAAGAAAACGATGGATTGATCGCCTTTTTAGCTCAGGAAATGAAAGAAAAGGGCTATCTTATGAATCTATGTAGATTAAGTTTCAGATTCTTTTTGTGCAGTCGCGGAAGACATGGTTTTAAAACTATATCCCGTTTATTTCGATTTTGCTACGTAGTCCTTTTGTTACATAATCATCGTGCAGGTGACGGATGTGCAGGAGGAGATATTGAAACGATTTTTTCTAAACTTAATAGTGCATATCCAGAAAAACCACTCATCTCTCCTGACCCGTCAGAAAAAAGAACGAAGCGGAACATGGACAACGAAGCACCCGAGCAAGTGCCAGCACCAACTTCGAGTAGGGAGCTACAAAAAGAGAGGCCATCAGAAACCAAGACTGCCATTCCTCCTAGAACAAAAAGACAAAAGATAAAGGACAAAACTCAACTCATCAGCGACAGTGCTACCTTGCAGCAGCAGCAGCCAAGACCTCTAATGGTGCTCCCGCCAGCAGTTACAGGGGTCAAGAATGAACTAACTAAAACCAAGAAGAAAAACAAAAGACAACGGTTGGAAGAACACGAGGATGGTGCCAGCAAAGAGTCAGAGCGTGATGCTGCCGACGACGACGATGGCACAAAACATGATGCTGATCTCATTCGTGCAGAGGGCGATGACGCTGTAGGGGACAACGATGGCGCCGCAGAGGATAGCAACAATGATGTAAAACACATTTTCTCTACAGGTTTTTCCTACCGCTTTTCACCCATGAAAACCAAACCATTCTCTATAACAAAACACTCTTTTTCTACACAGGGAAAACCAAGACAGAAGCGGACAAAGAGGATAAACACAAGTGGAAAAGAATTGGCAGCAAGAACGGATGATGAACATGAGGCAACAACAACTAAGGAAAAATGCGAAATCAAGGTAGGAGCAGCATTTGATCAGGTCAATAGAGCATGGAAGTTACTAGAAGAACGTCTCCGGCAAGATGTTAGGACGGCCGGGTTTGGAAGCATAGAGGAATGCCAAATAAAGCGCTGCATGTGCAAACCGCTTGTAGCACACATCTACGACAACCTAGACACAGAAAGCATGACAATAACATTCGGTGATGCTGATTAGCTGAAAGAAATCAAGATTACAAAGGAAGCTATACACAAGGTGTTTGGATACCCAAACGGCACGGAAAAGTCAGCACCAAGGCCTGAGAAGAGCCCAACTTCAATGAAAGAACTGATCACAGAACTTGGCCTCAAGAAAATGGATTTCCATCACGACGATCTGTTTAAAGAACTACAAAAATTGGTGAAAGTAGATGATGACCAATCAAACAGGAAATCAGTTAAAATATTTTTCCTTATTTTTTTCCACAACGTTGTCTGTGGAACAACCTCCCCTACCTTCAGCAAACAAGCCATTATGGTCAAGGACTTGGACTATCCAGAAATAGCAAAGGTGGATTTCTGCGAGGTAATCGTCGAAAGTATTAAGGAAGGAGCCAAGATATGGCAGAAGCACAGGTTGTTCCCTCAGGAAGAAAAGAACAAAAAGCATCTCAATGGTTTAGCACAGGGACCAGTAATAATGTACCTCGACTCCCTGCTGCTGCCGACCGACACAATAGAAATGCGCAAGATTGCAAAGACAATGGACAAGACATCATTACCGCGAGCAAACCACCTAAAAGAGAGTGACCTAAAGAAAATAGCTAGAGCAGACATGAAAAGGGACGGAAAAGCACGACCAGATGACTATGAATTTGGCAAGATAAAGGTATAGCCCTATTGAATATATATGAATTATCCCTTATAAAAACGGTTTCCAGTCTAGCCAATTCCATTATGCCGAAACAATGCAGACATGGAAAGGAACAGCAGAGAGGATCTTCTATGCCAGCACAGCAACACCTTCGTATTCAATACAGATGATACCAGCACAATAACAGGAGCACCAGCAGACGACGAAGCTACTGCCACCTCCAACCAAGCGCCAGGATGAAGCACATGTCAGCACGAGTGGAAGCAAGGAACCAGTCACAGGCACCAGCACAGGATCATATGAAATATTCGGAAGGATAGAATAAACGTTGAAACAAGTACTCGACGAAACAAAACAGATACCGGGAATAAAGACCAGGGCTGGACACCAATGCAGCGAACAAGAGGAGGAATTAGATGAAAACATGAAGAACTCAGTGGTGCAACAAACAACGGCCCTGATTGATTCTCTCAAACAACTTAGAAAATTTCAGGACATTGTTTGCAGAGTGAGCTTACCAGAAGAGACGACGCTAAAGTTGCAGGATGGAGCACACGGAGGAGCCACAGCTGCACTTGTACATGGCAACCACACGAAAGAAGTTGCAGCCACAGCAGAACCAGGAGCGAGGAGAAAAAGGAAGAAGGAAGAACAAGACCAACAAAACAAACATGAAAGGAAGAAAAGAATAACAAAATCAAGAACACAGACCTCGAGAATTAGCCAGAGGGAGACAAAAGAACATAACAAGGTGCAAAAAGAGCAAAGCAAGGAGCACGTATCAACCAATACAGCAAGTGCCGAAGGACAGCAAGAACAAGGTAGAAAAGTAGCTGCAAAAGCAGAGAATCAAGATGAGAAACGGGTAAATGAGAACAAATACATCATCCATGTGACTCGAAAGCGATGCTTTCAAACTTGAACTTAAAAATTTTGTCTTTGGTTCTGTCAGGGACACGACAAGAGAACGCCATCGAAACAAAAGGCCAACAGCAGCATGTCGTCAAGAACACCGAGCAAGAGGATGGAAGCAATAGAACAAGCAACCCAACAACAGATGATGCTCCCTCAAGAACGTCAACAGGAGTAGTACAAGAAACGAACAGGATCGGAGGCAGCAAAGACGTGAGTATAAAAAATCAGTCTCTTCTTTCTAAAAAGTCTCTTCTCTCTAAACTAGAAACGGTCTTGAGTTAACTGACAAATCTGCAACAAAATATACACTCTGCCAGACAAGTATCATATCAACGCTCCCGCAAACGAGGCACGGGCTGATCTAGCATCGACCGTTAACAGCACGGCACAAAAACAAGAAGAAAACAACAAAGAAGAGGTAAAACTTCCAAACCCACTTTGCCCAAATACCGTCAACTCATATTGTTTCATCCATCAGGTATTACAAGCACAGCAAAGAGAAGAGGATGCCCATGCAAAACAGAAAGTTGATATAGAAGAGCTCTTCAGCACAAGAGCATTTCAGATGACCGATACAGGGGAGAAAGCCTCAGACACTGCACCTGGTGACACACCCAAGGCGGGTATACAAAGCAAAGAAAAAGTGGACGCACAAACGGATATCAACCACCGCCACAAAGGTAAAATTCAACAAGAACCATTTTTTCAAAATTTATAAGAAATGTACTGCCCAGCACAACCTGTCACAGTAATACAAGAATTACAAGCAATGAACCATGTTTTTCCTTTTTCATGAAACGTAGGAAACAAACGAGGACGGTCATGCCGAAGAATAGCAAGGAGTACAAACAGAACAAACCAAAAAACAAGGGCAAATGGCGACTAAAATGGTACCCAGTACGCCGACCAAAGAGCAGTCTTCACGTGACAAACACAACCGAGAAGACATGCCACCAGCATCGAAGACCAAGGAGGTAAAGCTACACGCACCTGCTCTTACAACGTTGAAACAAAAAAGTTATACATGCACGGATGAAGTCCAACTTTATTTACATTTTTTGATTGAATAGAAGAAAAAAACAAATGAAGCAGAAGATGTGCCTCAAGAAGCGATAGAAAGTGCTGCTACCGCTCGACAATGTACAAAAACTCCAGAAGAGAGAGAAGTGATAGGAACGGCAAAAGAGAGATTGAATGTAGAGGTCAAGCTACAAAACCTCTTTCTATAGCATATAAAAAATGCACCCACCAGAAAGAAACACAGACACATTTTAATTACTTTTTTGCGTTTCGACAGATGCAAGAAACAGAAGAGAGCACCAATATTCAAGACCAACAAACACAACAACACGAGGGAATGGAACAAGCAGAAGATGTTCTTCCAACAACGGACAGCGTAACCGCCGTAGACCAAGCCAGAAAACCTTCGCTGTCCGAGCAAGAAATAACAGGAATGCCAATGTCGACGCAAAAGACTGAAAAGGTGAAGTGAGATAACCCGCTTTTAAGGAAATTATATATTTGAGTGAACAAAGACACAAATGCAATCTCATTTACCTACCTCTATGTCTCAACAGCCACAAGACAAAAACGACGACACCACGGATGAACAAAACGAAAAAGATCCAGAGGAGCTCCAAAAACAACCACTCAAAGGAGAAAAGCTCGAAGAGGCAGCACCGGCGGAAACGACTGAAAAGGTGAAGCTACAAAAAATTGTTCAAACACACACTAAACATTTGAGTATTTTTCTTAGGGAACGGACACTAAACTACAATGAAAATAACGAGCATATTTAATTATTTTTTAACCACGCTTTTGCACCATAACGCAGAAACCTCAACAAAACACGCACGCATATACAAGCAAAGAAGCAAAGGGCCACGGTGCATTGGAAGACCATGCAGCAAACATTCCAGAGAGAAAGTCAGACAACAACAAGAAAAAGGCCGCACCATCAGACAAGAAACATTGTGCTGTAAAAGATGTTGCCGCCACAAACACGACGGTAAGCCAGGACGGCACTCAAACAGAATGTGAACCATTGATCATACAAAACCTGGCCATCGAAGAAGGCAGAAAAGATGAAGGGATCGAACGCCTGTACAACAACGTCATGACAGCGAATAAGGACAAAGGGTAAGTTCATGTTACCACCAACAAATTATATTCTTCCAATGATTTTCTCCCCTAAACATTTTTACATGTATACGTGTGAATATATAAATATATATATATATATATGTTGAAGGCATGAGGTTTTTATAAATACAGAGACGTCAACAGTAACGGTGAGCCTCATGGCAGAAAGCTTCAAGTCTGGAAAGGCAGTGCGCAGCGAAACCATGGCACTCATGCTACAGATGTTGAAAAAGCAATTCGGGGGCACAAAGAGAAAGATTCTATCAACATACAACACCGTAAGTAAACCTCAAGTTTCAACAATGAATATCACTCTATCGATCAATCAACCTTTCTGTACATTTGAATTTACAAATCTCTTTTACGCACATGTGACAAAAAAGCAGGCATCAATACGCATGGCCAACCACGAAGATCCATTGGACTTCAAAAATAAAGACGAAGCACACATCAGAGACAAGACAATGCCTAAAAGGCTTAAAAGATTCCTTGATATGGAAGAAGGAGAGCAACTACAAGATTTCGACATAGTAAGCACATCTCATGTTATAGACAAGAAATACAATCTCGGCACTACAATTCCGTTTAACGATCAACAAATCATGACTAAATCCAAGAAGGATCCCATATTTATTTATTTTATATTTTGCAGTTCTTTCTACCAGTTTGCATAGGCGGGCATGTTCGAGAAGGAGTTATGGGCCACTACTTCGTTGTTACAATAAACATGAAAATAGAGCGCTTTGAACTCCTTGACTCTTTACCAGATGAATATCAAGGCACAATGGAGTACTTCAACACAGTAACAAGCAGAGTAAAGGGGATATGGAAGCAAGTAATCAAATCGCTCCAGCTGTCTCCAAGTAGTATTGACCATTTCGAAAAGGTCAAAATGCAGGTGCCACTTCAGGGAGCAACGTAAGCACTACAAACCTTTCTCCTTTTCCTTACTCACTGTAAAAATTAAATTATTAATGCAATCCATAAAAAACATAGGACGTTAGGACAACTTCACCTAAACTGCACAACCATCTTTGGACAACAACAATAACCAATCATCCTTCTACCTGCAGACTCGACTGTGCATTCTATATGTTCATGAACGCAAAGCACTACACCGACGGTGGAGAAACAGTGTACCTAACAGAAGAACAAGTCCCGGAGTTGAGGAAGAAAATTCTCTATCAAATAATCAGCCAATACAGAGATACGGCCGCACTGTCATTAATCAACTACACCAAAGGTTTCTCCTTCTGAACACAACACAGTAAAATTCTACTTATATAATTTTCAGAGACACACCAATAATTTTTTATTTTTTATTTTAACAGATATGCTAAACTCTGAGGTCGATATGGAAGACAGTGAAATGCAACAAATACATTGTGACATAATTCAAGAAGAGATTCCTCCAACTCCCGAGCACATTGGGACGAGCGCTCAAGAGATACAAGATATTAACATTAATGACACAAGCAGCGATGAGGAGAAAGAAGATTATCATGTGAGCAGCAAGGATACCACCAAAGCATCTGAAGAAGCACTCACGGAAGAACAAGCCCAGGCAGATGCTGGTTTACAGAGGGAACAACACGCGCAGCCAGACACTGATTTACAAAAAGAAGACGAACGGAAAGATCCACCGATAGAACCAGACAGACCACCCCCAAATAAAAAGACAGAAGACATAACAGGCTCTACTTTAGAAGGTGATAACAGGACAAAGAGCGTACCAACTAGCCAACAAGAGCTTTCCAAACAGAACAAGAACCCTGTTGATGAAGATCGCAAACCAGGAACATCACCCGAGGTGAAACATGCACAAGAAGAAAAGAAGGAGAAAGAGAAGGATTTTAACAGAAAAGATACTTGAACAGAGGAAACGCGATGCTGCAATCTCAGTAGAACCGAGCATAAAAAACAACAGCACACAAAAGGAATCACCAACACCTAGGCAGCCTAATGAGCAGGCGCAGTTAGGTCATGACAAGAAAAAGGCAAGGCATCTTGCAAGAGTACAGACAAGATCCCCAAAACCCTCAATGATTCAATCATCAGAGATCAACTCAGCAAACATACACTACAGGAAACAGCTACTTTGCCGTCTGCCACGGCGGACGGCAAAGGCTCGAAAGGCGGACGGCAAAGACCTTTGCCGTCAGCCGCGGACGGCAAAAGGCTCCGGCAAAGAAGGCTACGGTAAACAGCTGCTTTGCCGTCTGCTTCCTGGAGGCGGACGGCAAAGGCTCTTTGCCGTCTGCGGCGGACGGCAAAGAGGGCGGATGGCAATAATTGCGATGTCAGTCCGTTAAGTGGCTAACGGCAGACCTTTGCCGTCCGCCGCAGACGGCAAAATTTCTCTGGTCTTCGCCGTCTGCCTTATGATGTCATCTACACGTCACTAGATGGCAGGTTCTTTGCCGTCTGCCACTGATGGCAAAGTGCAGGTTCTTTGCCGTCTGCCACGGACGGCAAAGTCTTTGCCGTCTGCCACTGTAGGCAAACTGACCAAATGGGTCAGCTCCCAGGAAGCACAGTTGGCTGCCACGTGGCTTCTTTGCCGTCCGCGGCAGACGGCAAAGAGCTCTTTGCCGTCGGTGGCAGACGGCAAAGAGCCTGCATATTGTCTGTTTTTTCTGTTTTTTGTTAAATCCCACAATTTGCACAGAAAATATATATGACATATAGATATATTTCACAGGCATTCATCACATAAACAAGTTCATACATCATTTCATACATAAACAAGGTCCATCCATCATTTCATACATAAACAAGTTCCATCCATCATTTCATACATAAACAAGTTCCATCCATACATAAAGTAGCACTCCATAGCTAAGGTGACTAGAATGAGAAGACAAGAATGAGAAGACAAGAAGAAGAAGAGTAGAACAAGCACTCCATCCAGCACATAATGAAATCTGCAAAATGGCAAAATAAGAAAGTTAGAAATGGATCGTTTTTTAGGTAACTAAGGTGAAATGGATCGTTTTTGAGGTAACTAAGGTGAAATGGATCTTTTTTAGCTCACTTAGGTCAAATGGATCGTTTTTGAGCTAACTTAGTTGAAATGGATCGGTTTTGAGCTAACTTTGTTGAAATGGATCATTTTAGAGCTAATTTAGTTGAAATGGATCTTTTTGAGCTAACTTACGTGAAATGGATCATTTAAGAGCTAATTTAGGTGAAATGGATCGTTTTTTAGCTCACTTAGGTCAAATGGATCGTTTATGAGCTAAATTAGTTGAAATGGATCGTTTATGAGATAACCTAGGTAAGATGGGTCATTTTGGAGTTAACCTAGGTGAAATGGGCCATTTTAAAGCTAACGTAGGTAAAATGGATCATTTAGGAGCTAATGTAGGTAAAATGGGTCATTTCTGAGCTAACTTGGATGAACTGCATCATTTATAAGCTAACCTAGGTAAAATGGGTCATTTTGGAGGAAAATAAGCTAACTCTAGGTCATTATGGTAAGCATATTGGAGGAAATAAAGCTAAGTCTAGGTCTTTATGCATTTGTTAAGCAAAACACTAGAGAAACTTACCGTGATCAGGGAGGTGTAGGAGCGGGGTGGCTAGTGCCGCTACCTGGAGAAGGATCGTGCGATGCGTTTCTGGAGTTAAGCTGCACCAAAGATCATTTCCAATGTCTCGTTAGCATTACGACACTCAAATGTTAAGACTACCAAGTAATGTCCATTCAAACTAAACTCACCGTGCTCCCAGGAGCAATCACTGGCATCGGCGGAGCGGGCTGACCGGACTTCTCGCACACAGACTGCACATTTGGTTTTTAGAACAGAGTCATACTAGTTAGTAATGAGACTCAAATGTTAAGACTAGCAAGTAATCTGCAGAAGAAACTTACCACAAGGAGCTCGTACATGGCCCTTGCCTGCATGTCATTCCGTGCCCTCTCCTCCTCCATCATCTTTCTCGTCCTCTCCTCCATCTCCCGCTGCCTCTCCGCCGCCTCCGCCAGAAGTTTCTCCGTTCTATCTCTCTCAGTCTGTATAGCAGCCTGCAACACCACTCACATGACCATTTGTAATCATTGATGGAAGCGCACACAATGTAATGGAGAAAGATAACTGAGTACGTATCACTAACCTTGATGGCGAGTTGCACTGGCCGTTCACGAGGCCTTATCTCAGGAGCGGAGCTCGACTGGCGCGCCTTGATCTCCGGGAGAGTGCTAGGACAACGGATAAGTCCATCTCCAATGGCTATGGAGCCATGGGACCTCCCGCCACCAGATATCATCACCAGCTCTGGATCAATGGGACCCTGGCTCGGGTTAAAGTCCTCCCCTTTCCTCGCCTTCCCCTCATCTCTATACCTCACGAGCTTGTTGTGGGAGGAGATGTTGGTGAAGTTGTTTGCATCATCGAGGTCAGACTGAGAGAAAGCCTTGACTTTCTTGAAAGAGCCAGTGTGGGCCATGGCATACAGGTCGTACACCTCTGGCACCTTATCCGCCTTATTGTGGCATGCCTGAAAGAGAGAAACAATGAAAATTAGTAATTAAAGGGCTCAAGCTAGCATGATGAATGAATTGCATGAATCATGAAGCAAACCACATACCCAGTTGTGCCCGAACTGATATAAGTTGGAGCTGCCTTGATGGTGTGGCACACCTTCCATTTGGGCACGTTTGTCCTTGGCCTGGTTGTGGAGGGCTAGCCATTCTTGTGAGCACCACTCATCGACCAACACCTCCCAACAATCCATCTGATCCGCACACCATCTCGGAGGCGCCTATAAGTTAGCAAATAGAAACTTGAGCGCTACGGCTAAGAATTACTAAATGAAGGAACTTAAGTAGAAGGCCTTAAGAATTACCTTCATGTACTGCTCCTTACTCAGGAACTTATCGCGGCACGCCGGCTTGGTCTTCTTGATACCACGCAAGGCGTAGTAGTCTCGAACAGCCTGCACCCGAGCCTCGTGCCGTAAGTTCTGGAGTAGGCGCTTGCAGACGTTCTGGATAACATTTGCGCTGTCCTCCTCGTATCCCTCCTCACACCTGTAGAATGTCTGCAATCAAATGAGACAATATTGATTAGTACAATTAATAACTAGCTAGTTGAAGAATTTGAAATGTGTAAAGGAGAAATTACCCAGAACGTCCTGATCACCATGTCAGCCCTCGTGTCGCACACGACACCGTCGATAATGACATCCGGCGGGGCCGGGGCAGCCACGTAGTGCTCCCAGCTCAACCCAAGCTCTGGAAGCCGACCCTCACCAGGCAACGTGACAAACCCCGGGAAGTTTTGCCGGCAAAGAACTCCAAGGACGGAGTTGGGCCGGCGGACACTATGATGGTGGTCCCAACCCCTGCAGCATGACAAGGCCAACGCATTAGTTATTTCAAGAAACGTGAATGCAGAAGGTACAAAAATATTAAATGCACTTACGTACCTCTCCCCATCAGGGAAGATCAACCACCTCTGCTTGCGGGTCGCCGGCACGGACGGGAGCCGTGTAGCACCATGCTGGTAGACGGTGCCACCCTCCTCCTCAAGATCAGTCGGCTCCCCGCCATCATCAGCATGGCCACTCGGCTCCTCGGGCTGATCCGGCCAGGTACCCCATCCGGACGTGTGCTCCTCCGGGGTCTCGTGGGCCCAACTCTCGTGGGCCGAAGGCCAGTCGACCCGAGGCTCGTGGGCCCAAGACCCATGGACCGGAGGCTCGTGGACCGGAGTCCGTGTAGCCTCCTCCTCGGACGAGTCCACCCTAGCAGTCACGTGCTCGGGTGAAACAGCTGGGGGTGGCGGCGAGGAAGGTGCCCTAGCAGTCACCCTACCTCCTCTCCCGCCACCACGTGCCCCACCTCCTCTCTTCCTACCTCGTCCTCTGCTGGGCACCGCGGTCGACGAAGAAGGGCCCGGCAGTGTGGACATACTGTCCAGCAACGCTCGGCGGAGAGGTACGTCTGGAATCGAAGACCTCAGACCACGCGCCGACGAAGAAGGGGCCTTGGCGCGCTCCCGACCAGCGCCCACCATCTTTCAACACCTGCCATGACAAACAGTAAACGAAATTAGTACAACATAAAAAAAAGACCGACATGAATAATAATATGTGTATCACTTAAGTGTATCATCATCAAGTACAACATTAAAAAATTTAATACCTGACACTACTAATAATCTCGATCAGTATCATCAATAAATGCATAATCATCATCATCACTATAATCAATGACGGGCTCATAGGGTTCAGTGGCATCAACATGTGCAAGGCCACCTTGACGTAATCGGTCAAGCAATGACAGGTCATCCGCAGCAGTAACCTCTTCTTGTTCCGGCTCTTCTTGTTCCTCCTCTGGGGTGATGTCGGATTCACTGTCGCTGTCTACTTCAATGTTTTGGGGTGAAGTATAGCGGTTCTTGAAACGCTTTTTGGAAAGACGTGTCTCTTGGAAGAATTCTCCTTCATATGTGTCTGGGTTAATGTTAGGTTCATAATCCTCTTCCTTTGGGGGAGATAGTCTAGCACGTGGCGGCACTTCATAAACGACATCCCAACCTTTTAGATTTGGATTAGTTTGGCAGGCCCACGGTAGATAGAATACTTGGGTCGCCTGTTGAGCCGTAATATAGACATCAGGAACATCTAAATGGGTGCTTTGGTTGATTTCAACTAGCCCTATATGTTCATGAGTCCTTCTAGTCTCCTTCGGCTGAAACCAATAACATTTGAAGACTACGACAATCGGTGGGTTTTCACCATAGAATAGAAGTTCATAAATTGCTTCAACTCTCCCATAATACTCGGTACCTCCTTCGCCGATAGTAGATACACAACAATTTGTAGACTTTCGGTCGGCCATAGATAGCTCTTTGCCATAGGTACGAATGTCGTATTTGTCAAATGAACGGACCTTATAGTCAAAACCATTGGCCACTTGTCTCAATTCGGCGTCCATAGACTCTGAATTAGCCTACAAGTTTAATATGAAAGGATTGTTGCATTATGCACAAATTAGCGAATGAAACCGGGATAGCCGCCTACAAATTAGCCTACAAGTCTAATAGAAATTACCGTTTGTTTGAACCAAGAGATGAAACCGGGATAGCCGCCTCCTTGCTTTGCGAGAAGCTCATACTCTTCTACAGAATCCTTTTGGATCACCGCTCCATACGAGAATAAGGCGACGTATCGACTGTATGAAATATCCAGGAATAAGAGCAGTTCAAAGGAACTAGAAGTTGCGAAACTATGTACCGAGAACTTACTCGATGTACGGCCGCACTTCTATCAGGTTGTTGAAGATATACAACGAAATGGTCCGCCATTGTTCGTTATCCAAAGATACTGGATTTGAAACACTGGCTGGTGCGAGATTCCCTTTGAAAAGGCTGAGGTTGGATCCACCCTTTTTAGGGTCGTCAGCATTGTACCGAGGCTTCGGATTATGCAAATGACGATTTTTGGCTTCGTAGTGTGCTGTCACGAAGTTTGCCGCCTCCTCAGTGATGAATGCCTCAGCCATCGATGCTTCAATTCTACGTTTATTTTTACATTTTTGTCGAAGCGTCTTCTGCATCCTCTCAGTTGGGTAGCACCAACGATTTTGCACGGGCCCCCCAATCTTGCCTCGGTCGGGAGATGCAAAATCAAATGTTGCATTGGATTAAAGAAGCCCGGTGGAAAGATCTTCTCTAACTTGCAGATCAACTCCGGCGCCAACTCTTCCATTTCTTCTAGCACGCCAGGCGATAGTTCTTTCGCACAAAGAACACGGAAGAAATAGCTGAGTTCTGCCAGTACTAGCCATTCATCCTCAGGGATGAAGCCACGCAACATCACCGGCATTACCCGCTCAATCCATATGTGCCAATCATGACTCTTGAGACTAAATATCTTCAATTTATCAAGACTGGCTCCCCTCTGTAGATTCGCTGCATACCCATCGGGGAACATCAACTGCATTTTCACCCACAAGATAATTTCCCTCATAGCTGGCCTTCCAAGATTGAACCATGCCTTTGGCTTCGTCCAGTTCTGCTTTCCTTTCGGTTCTTTCATGTTTTGTAACGGCCTATCACATAGCGCCTCCAGATCGACTCTAGCCTTAGTATTATCCTTTGACTTCCCATCTATGCCGAACAATGTACCAAAAAGTGCCTCGGCGATATTCTTCTCAGTGTGCATCACGTCGATGTTGTGTGGGCAAAGGAGGTCTTTGAAGTAAGGCAGATCCCATAAGCATGTTTTGTGAGTCCAGGCGTGCTTAGAATTATACCCCTTGAAGTACCCTGGACGCTCTGGATCTGGCTCGAGAGCGTTTAACTGATCCAGGGTCTGTTGGCCTGTCAATGCATGTGGTGCAGAGTTTCTGACAACTCTACCTCTGATGAAGTTCTTCTTGTCTTTCCTGAACTTATGGCGAGGATTCAGGAACTGTCTATGCATGTCGAAGCAAGAAAACTTGCGACCGGCCTGAAGCCAACGAAACTCAAGAGCTCCCTTGCATGTGGGGCACGGGAACCTTCCATGCACACACCAGCCAACGAATAGCACATACGCCGGCAAGTCATGCGTCGAGTACATGTACCAGACACGCATTATGAAGTTCCGTTTGCTATAGGCATCGTATGTCTTGAACCCATTATCCCAGGCTTCTTGCAATTCGTCCTTAAGCGGTTGCATGTACACATTCATATTTTTCCCCGGATAGTTGGGCCCTGGAATTATCAACGTCAGGAAAATGTTCTTTCTTTGCATAATCTGTCCGGGGGGAGATTGAGTGGAAAGACAAATACGGGCCAACAACTGTATTGGGCTGCCGTCATACCAAACACACTGAACCCATCCGTGCTGATGCCAACTCGAGGATGCCTCGGATCTGCCGCTTTGTCACCATGTAATTCATCAAACTTTTTCCACGCAACACCATCCGATGTGTGTACAATCATCAGATTCCCATCTGCATCTAGTTCGGTTCTTTTGCCCGTTTTGTGCCATGTCATCTGTCTGGCCGTCTCTTCGACCATGAAAAAACGTTGAAGTCTTGGTACGATTGGCATATACCGAAGAACACTAACAGGGATTTTGGTCTGTGTCTTCTCACCCATACCGTTGTCTACCACAACATACCTGGAAGACTTGCAAATGGGACAATAGTTCAAGTCCGCATAGTCAAGCCTAAACAAGACACATCCTTTCTCACAGGCATGTATCTTATCATAGGGCATCTTCAGTGCACGGAGGATTTTGTCCGACTGGTACAGGTTTGCAGGCATTACATGGCCTTTGGGTAGAAAGCGTCCAAATACTGTCATCATTGCATCGTAGCATTCTCTGCCCAAGTTGAACTGAGCCTTCAGAGCCATTACTTGTGAGATGGCATCCAACTGACAAAGCTCAGTGTGCTCATGGAGCGGACGTTTTGAAGACTCCAACATTTCATTGAAGGCCTTTGCAGATTCCTCCATCTCCTCGTCCGAATCCCGAGCATCATCAAAGTCTTGCACCATGTTTTCCATCCCGGTACCATGCTCGTTGGTGCGACGACGATCCACCTCAGCTCGGTCACGTTGGGCAGACTCACCATGAAATGTCCACACCGTATAATCGGGCGTAAAACCACTCTTCTGCAAGTGTTTGCCCATTTCAGCCTCTGTCCTCTTTTCCCAATTGCCGCACCGTAAACAGGGGCACCAGGTTTTCCTCTGGCCATTTGCAAATGCGGCTTGCACAAACCCCTTGGTTTTTTTGAACCATTCAGTGCTCCATTTGTTCTGACCAGTGTGACCGGTGTACATCCACGCACGATCACTCATCTTGACTTTCAGAGCTACTAGACACACAACAAATATATATATATATAATTCACCATGTATGTATTCATCAGTTGATCTACTTTGTCAATTTTATTACGTCCATGCAACCTACACTCTAATAGGTAATGATAGGTCCTAATCCCACCCGAGTATGTTTAGATTGGGTTCATTTTCCCATGCTATGCCCCGGATCCTACGCAAAATTTCGGCAGCACCTCCCCGCTGTTCTCCTGATACACGTCTCTGCAATAAACAGAGAGGATGTGTACCCGGAGAACAACAGGGGAGGCACTGACGAAATTTATGCGTCGGATCCGGAGCAAAGCATATGGGAAAACGAACCCAATCTAAACATACTCGGGCTGTCCATGGATAGCGTTGGACAATTCGAAAGAATCAAGGTTATAAATATGCAAATGCATGCATATTTATAACTATGACGCTTTCGAACGGGAGACACATATTGGTTACGCATACTGATGATTCAAGACACATATATATCTAGCTATCAAGTTTCATCGGAATAGATCAAATAATTAATGGGGGAGGAGGACATGTCATTTGTGCTCACCCACGAACGAAGGGGCAGAGCTCGTCAAACGCACGGCGAGGTCGTCGAACACCAAACCTCGCAGCGATGAAACAACTGCACATTTAAAACTACCCGATCAACACAATTATATATGATGTTTTTCATAACAAAATCGAAAGATATATGACCTAACTAATAATTCACAAATATATGACCCCGTCGGCTTCTGGAAGGCCAAAGAACACCTTTTCGGGAGGTGTCGGGGGTCGGGGTGTCGTGTCGGTCTCGGGGTGCCGTGTCGGGGTCGGGGTCTCGGGGTCGGGGTGTCGGGTCGGGGTCGGGGTGCCGTGTCGGTGTCGGGGTCGGGGTGTCGGGTCAGGCTCGGGGTCGGGGTGTCGGGGTCGGGGTCGGGGTCGGGGTCGGGTCTCGGGGTCGGGGTCGGGGTCGGGGTCTCGGGTCGGGTGTCGGGGTGTCGTGTCGGGGTCGGGTCGTGTCGGTGTCGGGGTGCCGTGTCGGTGTCGGGGTGCCGTGTCGGGGTCGGGGTGCTGTTTCGGGGTCGGGGGGTCGGGTGTCGTGTCGGGGTCAGGGGTTAGGGGTCGGGGCGGGTGTCGTGTCGGGTCAGGGGTGGGGTCGTGTGTCGGGGTGTGGTGTCGGGGTCGGGGGTCAGGGGGTCTTCTCATTCTTCTACTACTTCTACTTCTTCTCATTCTTCTACTTCTTCTCATCCCCCGTCTTCTTCTTCTTCTTCTTTTCTCCTCCTCCTCCTCCTCCTCCTCTCTCTCTTCTTCTTCTTCTTCTTCTTCTTCTTCTTCTTCTTTCTTCCTCCTCCTCCTCCTCCTCCTCCTCCTTCTCTTCTTCTTCTTCTTCTTCTTCTTCTTCTTTTCTTCTCTTCTTTTCTCCTCCTCCTCTCTCCTCCTCCTCTTCCTCTCTTCTTCTTCTTCTTCTTCTTCTTCTCTTCCCCTTCTACTTAACCTAAACCTAAACTAAAAACCTAAACTAATTAAAACTAAACTATTTAAACTAATTAAACTAAATAACTAAACTAATTAATTCTAAACTGAAAAAACAAACTAAAAAACCTTATCTAAACAGAAAAAAAAAAAAAAAAAGAAAAAAAATGGGAGGGGCTTCACTTGGGGGCGCCGCGGCGGGAGGGGCCGGCGACGGGGCCGGGGCCGGGCGGTGAGGAGGCGCGGGCGGCGGGGGCCGGGGCGGGGCGCTGGAGGAGGCGGGCGGCGGGGGCCCGGGCGGCGGGGGGCCGGGCGGGGCTGTGGAGAAGGCAGGGGCGCGGGGTGGCGGGGGGGCGCGGCGGCGGGGGCCGTGGGCGGCGGTGGCCGGGGCGGCGTGGGGCGCGGGGTGTCGGGGCGGGGCGGGGAGGCGACGGGGGCGGTGGGGCGGCGGGGACGGGGCGGCGGGCCGACGGGGCGGGCGGGGGCAGGACGGGCGGGCGGGCGGAGGCGGCGGGGTCGGAGGAGAAGGGCGCGCGAGGACGAAGTGATAACGGGCGGGGGGGGCACTTGCCGTTACTCAAGTGCCCCTCTTTGCCGTCCGCCAGCTTTTGCCGTCCGCCTTTTTGCCTCTTTGCCGTCTGCTAGCGGACGGCAAAGAGGTGGGCCGTTAACATTTTTTCAAACGAGCGGGGGGTGGGGGCCACCACACTCTTTCTTGCCGTCTGCTGGCAGACGGCAAAGAGCTGGCAGATGGCAAAGAGCTTCTTTGCCGTCAGCCTTTTCTTTGCCGTCTGCTTATGGTAGCTGATGGCAAAGAGCTTCTTTGCCGTCAGCTAGCAGACGGCAAAGTGCTGGCAGATGGCAAATTAGCTGATTCCAGTAGTGATAATCTCAATTAAGAGGCCATTCAAACGACCATGCAAGGAACCTGGCAAAGTCAAGGTTGCATCACTTGTTCCAGGAGATTTCATTTACAGAGAAAAGGCCATACAACTCTATAGATATCTGATGAGCCGACAAGGACAGAGAGAATGCGCAGGGTAAGCAGATTCTCCTAGTTCCATGGAATCAATTACAGAGAGCTACAGATTCTCTAACATCCAACTAACAATTCACTCACCTACTTCCAAACCCTCCTTGCAGACAAGTGTTATATAAATATAAAAGCTCAAACCGATAAGACTGTATTTCAGCAAAATCCTTCATGGAACAAGCAGGAAAAGAAGAAACACAGATGGAGGGCTCCATGCTAAACGCGTTACTGGAGGAATGGAAAGAACAAGAACAATTCAACCCAGATGACACAACTGTACTCCCTGCAGGTTTCGCAAATGTATGCATACCTCACCCACAAAAACACCACCGCCATTACTACGATAGAATATTTAACTAAAACCACACACTCTCTTTCTTGAAGCTGGTGCTCGGTCTCAATTATGATAACAGAGAGCTATCAGAATTCAACGAGGACGAAGCACTAAAAGGATTTGAACTCCTCGTGGGAGTTAAAGACATCCTCCATTCGAAGATGGTAAGTTCAGTATTATTACTTAGCACATGACCTATTCTCTTTGAGCTTCAACGATAAAATGAAATTCAATTTTTACATCAACAATGATCTCCTCTCTCACGTAGATCATGATACCTCATCACACAAACAACCACTACACGCTCTATGTACTGAACAAGTACAGAGATAGCATCGACATCCTTGACTCACTGAACTACGTAAACTACGCCGATTTGTCTTGGAGTCAACACCACGTGCATCGAGAAGAACTGGTACATACTTTTTGTACATTGATTTCCTCTTTTCCTCATGATAGTATGATACTCTTACTTTCCTCAATGCTGCACCCAAACAACAAAACCATAATGCAATAACATATGAGAAGGATGTCCGTGCTGATGAACAAGCACCACGGACTAAAACACAAGAACGAACCAGACTGGGAAAGGATAGCAGAAAGGCCTCACAGGGTCTACACACCAAAGCAAGAAGGAACACAATGCGGTCACTTCATGGCCCAATTTGCGGAATACTATAATGGGAAAGAACTGGTCAAGGAAAGAGAGGATTTTCATGTAAGTTACCACTACATACACGTCAAATAACTTGATTTCTTTATTACCGTAATTAGTTTATTAACAATTGTGAACAACACGTAACTATAAACCATACATTTTCACATGCCTACAGCCCAGCAAGGTCGATGCGGAATGGAAACTGGAGTACGTATACACACTCATATTCGGTAAAACCAACCAAATAAACGACCATCAACTTCCTGGAAAACTCAAAGATTACAAACCAGACACTACAAACCTTTTTTCACCCATGAAAGGTAATATAAATATTTTCTTTTTTACCATCAGTCAACATTACTAGAGCTTCAAATATTTCTTTTAGAAACAACAGCCATAATTTTTTATCTGCTTTGACAGAGCGAGACGAAAAAAACTAGCATCAATCAAAGAGCAGCAAGAAATACCCGCAACACTGGCATTCGTTTCTACACGTGGATAAGGCAAACGAGCTCTACAACATAGTCATGAGTGACACATGGCAGGATGAATTCAAAAGGTAACTTAGTTCCTTTTACACCTCAAATTAGTTAAAGTTTGGCAGCAATCACACAAATCAGAAAGAAACTGGAAAGAACCTTAAATTCCTGTTTATCAGCTTACTTAGTTAATGACTTTCTCAACAAAAATTTCTTCTACTGCCCTGTATGTAAGCAGAAGAGTAGTATTCTCGAGAGATCAACCACAGAGCAAAAGCACAACTCTTACTGGATCAAAGCTAAAGGAAATATTTGGGCCTGCAAACAAGAAAAAACGTCAAGGAATGGAAAAGAAGGTGCTCGATGAGTTAGCAGAAGCATGGGAAAGCAGCAACCAAACTATACAAAAAAGACATAGACTATTATTAGGCCCAAGCTTTGCAGAGGTAAATTTCAAAAAAAAATCACAGTGATCATATAAACTCATCTTTTTCGAACTGTTGTTTAATCTCTTGGTACCGATCTATTTTTTCTAACTCGTTTTTATAGTTTTTTATTTGTTGCCTGCAACACATTCTGGGTTTAAAGGATAAAAGAAAATCTATGAAGAACTTCATAGTTGATTTCACACAAGAAAAGGATGTCCTGGTTCCTTTGTTCCTTAAGAAATGTCAATCACAGAAGCTCAAAACAGCAACAATGGTAATAGTGTTTTCCATACAACAAAATAAAAATAAGCATTTCAAACAGAATACTATATTCTAAACTCTCCTCTAAGAATAAAACTTTTGTGCCACAGGTATTCATGCCATTTGAAAAGGAAGACCGATACACACTATTGGTGCTCGACAGATATAGAAGGAAGCTTCAAATCATCGAACCTGAAGAAACCTCTCTTGAAGAATTGAAGAAGCAAGAATACCTGAAAAATCAACGTGATCGACACGTGCATGATGGCAAACTAATTAAGCAGATTGCTAACATGGAAAACAACGAAGCCATCAAAGAAAAGGAGCATAACAAATACCACAACCATAAAGACAAACTGGTAAGAATTGTAAATAACGCCATCTTTCAGTTTTACAAATTACACTACATGTCTCTCTAAAACAAAAACAAAATGCAATTCCCAGGTTTAAAGAAGTATACGAAATATTACTGGGTGAAAAATTCGAAAAGGAAAAGACTAGATGGGATGTTGAATTTTTACAGGGCGTTCCAAAGGTGAACAAAGGTGAAACCCCGTTTGCTGTTCTAAGGTTTGCGCATCTCTTTGATGGCAACCACTTCGTCGAAGAGATAGATAATTTTGACGTAAGTTTTCGCTTAAAACTCGCAATAAATCTGCTAGATATCATACAACTGCATGACCTAATGCTGATGTGGTTTTTCTCCTTTTTTCACTGAACTTTTTATAGGATGGCACAGAACAATGGAAAGCACAACAACTATGCAAGCTACTATTTAGCGATCAGAATAAAATCGAACCCAGCGAGATGGGCGATGAGATTAGAAAGATCTAAGACGACATCACGGAATAAAAAGTTGTTGATAAGCGAACAAGCCTAGCTCCATCGAAACATCAGAAGACGGTCTAACCGCACATCATACTGTAATAATGAAGGAACGGACTATTTTTATTGATGTAGTTCCTTGATTCTTCAGTAACCAAGCATTCGAACACAAGCCGGTGCCCCTAGACACTTCACAACTATCAATCCAGGCGGTTGATGACCATGCCCCATAAAGGCCCAAGTCCGTCCCTAGACATACGTGCGTCACGTCGACACGCCGTGACTCTACATACTACTCACGCGTGACCGCCGGTGACTTTGATGTTTCACAAACATTCCCCCTTTCTGAAACCGTGTGCTGCCGAATGCCACCAACCTATAGCATGAGTCTGGCATGAGTACAAACGTGACTCTCTAAATGAGTATTCAAACAAATGCATGTGGTGCCACCCACTCGCGCCGTTAGAGACCTCACACCTGTGCATCCACAATGGTGCCTTCCTACCTCAGTATTAGCAAGCAAGCCTCTCCGACCACACCACCATGCATCCAGAGGGTTAAGGGCCAGTGATGCCTCTCAAAGCCCCACACCACTCCATGCCCGTGATGCCAGACACGCGTGACTCTCTAAAGGCTTCACAACCGTGACTCCCTAACTGCGTATTCGGAAGAATGCCTCTGGTATCACACTTTTGAACATCCACAGGATTGATAGCTGTCCGCAACAACAAAAACCCCACTTCTGTGCCTCTTGGGTCTTCACCTCCGTGCCTTCCGTAACTACATCCACGTGCCTAACGTGTCACGCCCCGTGACTCTTACATGGTCACGGTACCACGCCCATGTCTCTTCACAAACGTCACAACAGTGCATCTCTCACTACAAAAAAATACACTTCCGTGATGATACGTGTTTGTCACAGTAGGTCGCGTTTTTTGTCATGCATGTATATCCATGACGATTTTATGACAGAATCAAGATAGTCATACCTGTGCTATCGTAGAAGTGTTCCATGACATTACCAAAATTATCATCACGGAAGTGTGCACTTCCATGACGATAAATCACGCGTCACAGAAGTGCTTTCGTCAAGGGTGACCAACACATGGCATCCACCGTAACGGAACGCCATTAAGCTATCAGGTCGGGTTTTGGATCCGATAACCCGTTAACAGCCCCGATCAATGGGGATTTTCCACGTGTAAAATCATCATTGGCTGGAGGAATCACGTGTCGGCTCATCGTTGGGATAGATGTCATCCACTCATTGGACAGAAGGCGCCTATGATACATTGACATGTGGCACGGCCCAACAGAGGCCCATTCCTGTGAAAAGGCCGGCCCGTTTGACTTGGTCAAAAGGTGGCGGGCCGGCCCATGAAAAGCCTGTTAACGGCCTGTTCGCATATAGCCCATTTACAGCCCGCTAACCCAAGGCCCATTATGCTCTATCCGAATTAGGCCCAGTAGCGTGATCTGGGCCATCCCATATGATTCCAGCCCGTTTTCACTTCTGGCCCATGTATGGCCCATGACGTCTTTCGGCCCATATGAGGCCCTATGTAACTCTTGGCCTATTAACGGCCCGTGGTGAAACTGGCCCGTAATGAACAGTGTATCACTTTACACCCATTAACGGCCCGTGGTGAAACTGGCCCGTAATGAACAGTGTATCACTTTATACCCATTAGCGGCCCGTTATTCTGTTGGGCCGTTTCTAGCCCATGTTATCTGTCGGCCTTCTCAGAGCCCATTTATTCTTGGGCTCAGTTCCAGCATTCGTTTACTTACGGCCCGTTACTGTCATTTTCTGCTTGTGGGCCAAATTCAGCCCGTGGTTACAGTCGGCCCGTTTGTGGTCCGTTAATACGTTGGGCCGTTTTCATAGCGTCATCAAATACGGCCTATTAACGATGGCCCGTTATGGTCGGCCCATGAACGGACGATTCCAACTCTAGCCCGTTTACGGCCATAATGCGGCCTGTTATTGGCCCATGTTTGGCCAATCGATCATACGGCCCGTATAAGGCCCATTGATGATACGGCCCGTAGAAGGCCCATTGTTTCTACGGCCCGTAGAAGGCCCATTGTTTCTACGGCCCGTAGAAGGCCTACTGTTTCTACGGCCCGTAGAAGGCCCACTGTTTCTACGGCCCGTAGGAGGCCCAGTGTCACTACAGTAAATATTAGCCCATGGTTATTGTGGCCTAGTTTTAAAAAATAGGTTATTGCAGCCACTAGCAAACCGCGGAAAAAGAACTGCACTGACTACAAGCAAACAAATAAACAAGACAACAAGGAAATAAATAAGCAAGCAACTTATGCTAGGCTATCACGGCTATTACACATATTACATCCACTGGGCATCAAAGTTCGCCACCAGTGCAAATATAGGGAACAAAGCAGCATATAAACGCCGCAGCAAAACAAGTCCAGAACTGAAACCACTTCAGAAGAGTTCAAGAAACAATATCCTGGGTACCCATAATGCTGGCAAGATGCTTAGCAAGCTTATTAACTTTCTCTTGTTTGGCGCTTAAATCCTCCAGCGCTTGCTGTTGCACAAGAAAGTACGCATCTGAATTCTGCAGGGACTTCCTCAGTCCTTCGGCTTCTTGCCGCAGCACAGCTGACTGATGCCTTTCAGCTTGTAGCTGAGACTGAAGAAGCCGAAGTGATTCAGGCAGCGAGTTCGAAGAGCTTGTGCCAGCGGTACTGGCCAGTAACTCGAACACTACATCAACGCAGGACTGTGGGGTTTTCTCACTGTCTACAAGATCGTTTTTATCACCTTTCTTGGAGACCAACAGGGTTGTCTCACTATCTTGAACCTTATCTGCATTACTTTCTCTACCATTGCATAGTGGGGTGCTCTTCTCCAATATTCTGTTTGCATACTACAAGAGAAACAAGCAGACACATCACAGGTTTAGCTTGTAGTATACGAAACTCATTTTGGTAAACCGGTTCAGTAGTAAGGTGGACAGGATAACAGCATGAAACAAACATATATCTATGTACTATGGTCACTGTATTGTCCATATCATTCTAGTTTATGTTCCCTAATCAAGATAGAGACACAGTTCAACTCATATATTTTTAAGACACAGCAGCATAGACAGAATATAAGTGTGAGAAACTACACAACATTGGCAGCACTTGTAATGTGCATCACATGAGAACATAACTGTTTATACAACTTAAACTGAAATCAACATAGAGCAAGAAGTTAGAACAGCAATCCAGTTAAAGAAATAGGTTTAAAACATACCTGTTGCGCCATTGGAGTTTCAATTGGATCCTTCAAATTCGAAAGTAGTTGGTATGAGTAAATACAGTGATGCAACAGCAAAGGAGTATGGACCATAGCTACGGAATCTGACCTGAGAACAGTTGCTCTTCTGCTTTAAACGTGGAGTTTGGGTTAGCTGTGGTGGTCTTCGTGCTTTGGGCACTGCAGTAGCTTTACAAACTGCTCGTGTGGGGGTACTCTGTGGTGGACATGGTGCTTTGTCAACTATAAGTGGGTTACTATCCGCTGGGGTTGCGGTTAGATGGGTTGTAGCTGGTTCTCTGCCCAACGGTGTAAGTGTGCAATCTGGAAGAGTCTCGATTATGTGTGGTGGGGCTAGTTTGTGGGCCAGTACAACCATGGTTCTATCTGCATCGACGGGTAGCACTGTCTTTTGTGAAGAACGGGTTTTTGCTCCCTTAGATACTGCCATCACCCCCTCCAATTCAAATGGCTGATAAACAAGAAAAGAAATTGAACGTACAGACATTGTATGATAGACAGATGTGGTAATTCACATATATGTTGTCTAACCAAACAGGACAGCATGACACAATTTCACATATATGATGCCTAACTAAACAGGATAGCATGACACAGTTTCAGATATATGATGGATAACTTAACAGGATATAATGGCATAATTCAACATATGATGAGTACCTAAACAGGATGACATGACAAAACTATATGATGTCTTTCTAAAATAGGTTGGGATGAAATAATTCACATACATGTTGTCTAAGTATACAGGATGGCATGATATAATTGACATAATTGATTCATATACTAAGCAGCTGGCACTCGCATGTATGATCTCTAAACTAAGCAGATAGAATTCAATATTGTGCATATGATGTCTAAACTAAGCAATGCAAGACACCATATGCATCATATGAGAAATATAAACATTGCAACTTAGAGCATACACCTCAGGTGGGATATAGGACTGGTCATCTGTCTCTGAATCCTCCTCTGAGGAGCTCCCTGTAACCATCGAGATATATGCTTCAACAGGTACCATTGCCTGCTCTGAAGACCTTGTTTTCACTCCAGATTTTTCCATAACCGGCTCAAATGGCTGATACACATGAAGAGTAGTTCAATATACACAGATTGTCGACAAATGGAATACGTAATGAAAAAAAGATGGCATGAGATAATTCACATATATGATGCCTGGCTCCATGGCGGTGCATAATTCACATATATGATAACTGGCTGAAAAACATGGCATTGCATAATTCACATATCTGATATAGAAAGCAAACAGGAGGCATTCACACAAAGCATGTCTAATCTAAGCAGATGGCATGGCAATGCAAGACACCATATGCATGATATGAGCAATATAACCCAGCCAAGTTAGAGCATGCACCTCGGGGGGGGGGAATACGACTGGTCATCTCTCTCTGAATCCTCCTCTGAGGAGCTATCTGTAACCAGCAAGAAATCTGCATCGACAGGTAGCACTGACTGCTCAGAAGACCTTGTTTTCACTCCAGATTTTCCCATGACCGACTCAAATGGCTGATGCACAGGAAGAGTAGATGAATGTATAAACATTGTTGACAAATGGAATACATTATGGAAAAAAATATGGCACAATACAATTCACATATACGATGACTGGCTAAACAGGATGGCATTGCATGATTCACGTATATGATGCCTGGCTAAAGAAGATGGCATTGCATAATTCCCATATACTCCCTCCGTTCCTAAATATTTGTCTTTTTAGAGATTTCAAATGGACTACCACATACGGATGTATATAGACATATTTTAGAGTGTAGATTCACTCATTTTGTTCCGTATGTAGTCACTTGTTGAAATCTCTAAAAAGACAAATATTTAGGAATGGTGGGAGTATGATATAGAAACCAAACAGGTGGCATTCACACAAAGCAAATCTAAACTAAGCTGATGACATATAAGATGTATAATGTAAGCAATGCAAGGCGCCATATGCATGATATGACCAACATCAGCATGCCAGGTTAGAGCAAACACCTCAGGTGGTAAACAGGCGTGGTCGGCTCCTTCTGAATCTCCATCTGAACAGTTATCTTCCTCTGGAATACAATCTGGAAATGCAGGAGGGGGGGGCACTTCGCCCACCATGGAGCGGCGTCTGCATGACATTATATTCGCACGCAACGGTCTTCTCTTTTTCTCTACATGTTCAGTACGATTGTGTACAATATCTGACATGCATAATAAAAAAATAGTTAGATTTTGCAAGGCCTAAGGGGTGCATGCAAAAATCAAGAATAATGGTAGCAAACGAGTGGATGGATCCAAAACTAATGATAGCAGGTAGATTATAGCTTCCGTTTAAAAAGATAGACAATGGATCATCTATTGTTTGTTGCCCACCCAACATGAACCACATAGAAGACCCCAGATGAACAAGATAGTAGACAGATACTATTCGTTGCTAGCTCGATATGAGACCCATGGGCAATTCAAAACTCAAGATTGAACGATAAAGTAGAAGGTAATAATAACCGATGTATAACGTAAGCAAACACGAAAGACTGCGACCTCTCTTCCGGAACTGTGTAGTCCTCAGGTTCATCTGCTCAGTCAATGATGGTAATGCAGTTGGCGTGGCTGTCGGCAACGAGGAAGATGATCTGAGGCGGCGAAAGGAAGTCTGCAGGGGGGATCTCTGCTGCAGTGAACGCTTCTGTCGATGGTGCACCTCAGGTGGGGTGGATGACGGCATGGCAGGAGCAGGACATAACACACAGAGTTTTCTTTGACGCCTATCTGAAAATGAAGTAAATCTGTAAGGGTTCCTTGGAATTGGAGGATTCTATAAACGCAGGGACAGGAAAAACACAGGAATAGGATAGGAATGCACGTGCAAAACAGAGCATTTAGAAACATAGGATTTCAGTCAACCTGGGTGTTTAGCTCACATGAATTGGAAGAACAGAGGAATGGAGAAACAAAGTGATGTGACGTGTGTACAACCTCTTTGGCATAGCCTTGTGGACCTCAGCATCATTGGGTTGGACGTGGAGGATGGTGATGATGCTGGTGTGACTGTCGGAGGCGGGGAAGAAGATCCGAGGCCTCTGGAAACGGCGCCGAGGGTACTGCTCCGCTGTGATGGACGGTTCCGTCATTGGAGCAGCTCCACTAAGGTGTACGGCGACGAGGCTGAAGCATGACAAGACAGACAACGTTAATCTGAAGTGGGACCCTAATATCATCTGCAATAGATGATGTAAAATACATCACCAGATAGTGCTACTCCCTCCGTTCCTAAATATTTGTCTTTCTAGATATTTCAACAAGTGACTACATACGAAGCAAAGTGAGTGAATCTACACTCTAAAATGTGTCTACATGCATCTGTATGTTGTAGTCCATTTGAAATGTTAGAAAGACAAATATTTCGGAACGGAGGGAGTAGATGCAAAACGCATCAGCCGCGCCACGGCCGCTCCGACAGATGCTGTAAGTACTGTTCACTCTGAACTTAACTGAAGAAAATGAACTTCACAGTCGAAACTGAATTTTACTGTTGAAACTGATTGAACTAGTAATAGAGCATTGCAATAGATG
The DNA here is from genome assembly GCF_018294505.1 of Triticum aestivum. Taxonomy (NCBI): domain Eukaryota; kingdom Viridiplantae; phylum Streptophyta; class Magnoliopsida; order Poales; family Poaceae; genus Triticum; species Triticum aestivum. The sequence goes on from NC_057799.1 coordinate 104,199,544, forward strand.
TTTAGGGTGTTCGAGCACTAGTAGCAGAGAAGCAGTGATCTAAATCAGCAGACGCTCGAGCAGGGAACGCAATAGCAGAGAGCAAGTCGTGCAGTAGCACCGCGAGCGAGTGCTAAAGCAGCAACTCCTGTAGCTGCCGGAGGTCGTGCAGCAACAGCAGCAGTGCAAGCAGGAGCAAGAATAGAGCAGCAGCACGAACGAAAGCAGGAGCAGTGCAGCAGCGCGACCGACAGCAAGAACAGAGCGGCAGCGCGAGCGACAGCCGGAGCAGCTGCAGCTAGTGCCATTGTGGAAGTCGCCGCCGAGGAAGCAACGACATGGGGGAGAGACGTTGTGGATGATGTGGCCGGCGACGGCGCCGTCGATGGAGACACGCCATGTCTGCTCGGCATCGAGCACCGGCAGCCCCGTGAGATCGAATAAAAAATAAAATGCAGCGGTGAGTGCAGAACCTCCTTGGTGGCGCCGAGTTGGCCCGGCTTCATCGGAGGAATTGGTGAGGGTGTTGCGGTTCCGGTGGGGCAGGTCAAGACGGCGCTGTGGGGATTGAGGTGGCGCGATAGACGAGGCGAACGTCGGGGCAGCTCCTTGGAGGTGGAGGACGGGGCGGCTGATCCGGTGGGATGACGAGATCGACAACGGATCCTCATCTGGTGCGGTGGATGAGGGACGGCGAGCTGTTGCGGTGGATGACGTAGTCGGGGAAGAGTCTCCGGCTGGGTGGCGGTCGGGAGGCCTCGGTGTACGAATGGGGGGCGAAGGGGGAGGGGGAGCCAAGCTTAGGGACGCGCTTGTCCGAAATGTAGCGTAAGTTACCAGCGTACCCCCACCGGTTTTGACACCGCGATGTGGAGCTTCATTTCCGGCTGAGGGGTAGAAGGGGGATTTCGCGTGTCTGGGCTGCGGGAGCGATTTCGGATGAGGAGCGAGTTCTCGCGCGCGTCCAAATTTCGGGATAACAAGGCGCGGCGCGGGTTGAAGAAGCGGGAGTTTCAAAGCAGGTCAGACAAAAGATACTCGAACTTGAAAATTTTGGGATAACAAGGTGCGGATTCCTTGTTCGGCAGAACAAACTTAACATGTAAAAAAACAATTCATACAAGACACAAGAGAGTCATGTCCCCTTTTACTATATTGCTATAGATGCCATTGAAAAAACTACAAGAAAAATGTAAAAAAATCGAGAGAACAAGATTACCCTGCACAGTACCAAATCGATTCGCACTTCCCTCAACAACAACAACAAAAAATCAATTCCCACCAAAGAAAGAGTAATGTCCCTTTTTATATGATTACAGATGCCATGATCTCGAATTTCAATTTTTGAATCCACGTTATGTTGAATTCTAATATATCGTTAGGTGACCTTGCGGTTTATAATTGATGTAGTCGTACATTTTGATCTTCCATCATATATGAACATTTTACTCCACCATGTGAACATATATATTGTCGTCTACCATATGGACTAAATTTGAATCAATTTTCCTTATTTGAATAGGATTGTTGTCAAGTTATACAATAATTTAAATATTATCTTGATAACAAAAAACATACATATAGCAGTAATCATATTTCACTATGAACTACATGTACCATACGCTCTCCAATTCAAATATTTGTATCCATTTTATGTTGAATTCAAATCATAGTACATTATTGGTCTAGGTAGCGAGATGTTTGGGATAATCTAAACCCTGTTTTCATACGTATAATTTTTGGCTGAATTGGGACAAGTTTTGGTATAAGCCTCTTGCAAAACCGGAGATTCTCTCAACAAGCCTCGTGGTTCCGAGAGGGAACGTGTCACCTTTGTGTGCGAAACGATATACACTGCCTCCCCCTGATTTTATTTACAGAGGCAACATAGAACTATATGAGTGCCCTGTTAAATTTTGGAATTATTTCGGGTTCATTTAGCCTTTTTATACATTAATTGAGTTTCTGGACTTTTAATGTCATAATCCAAATATGAATTGCATGCACATGCTCCGGTGCACCAAAGTGGGTTGAAAAATCACATGTGTGTCCTTGGTTGAATTTCTAGGTCCCATGGAAGAAATGAGAATGAAATTCAAACATCTGGGCGTCATGACTTGGCCGAGAACATCGAGAAACTTTGATTTTAAATTCATGTAAATCCAAAACTCGCCTGGAAATCATGAAACTTGGCATGGTGTCATGTCATGGCACTAACATGTTGTGGTAAAAAATTGGGCCGATTTGGAAGCTCGTGGTTCTAAGAGGGAACGTGCCACCTTTGAGTGTGAAACGATATACGCTACCCCTCCCTTGAGTTTCTTAACAAAGGCAACATAGAACTACATTAGTGCCCTGTTAAATTTTGGAATTATTCCGGGTTCGTTTGTCGTTTTTTATACATTAATTGAGTTTCTGGTCATTTAATGTGCATAAGTCAAATTTGAACTACAAGCACATGCTCTCGTGCACCAAAGTTGGTTGAAAAATCACATTTGTGTCCTCGGGTGAATTTCTAGGTCCCATGCAAGAAATGAGAATAAAATTAAAACATCTGGGCATCGTGGCTCGGCCGAGAACATTGAGAAACTTGGTTTTAAAATTCTTGTAAATCCAAAACACGTCTGAAAATCATGAAACTTGGCATGGATGTCATGTCATGGTACTACCATGTTGTGGTAAAAAATTGGCCGAATAGGAACAGATTTTGGTATAAGCTTCTTGCAAACCGAAGCTTCTCTCAAGAAGGCTCGTGGTTCTGAGAGGGAACGTGCCACCTTTGAGTGCGAAACGATATACGTTGTCCCCCTTGAGTTTATTTACAAAGGCAACATAGAACTACATGAGTGCCCTGTTAAATTTTGGAATTATTCCGGCTTCGTTTGGCCTTATTTACACATTAATTGAGTTTTTGGTCATTTAATGTGCATAATACAAATTTGAACTACAAGCACATGCTCCCGTGCACCAAAGTTGGTTGAAAAATCACATTTGTGTCCTCGGGTGAATTTCTACTCCCTCCTTCCATCTATATAGGTCCTAATGCGTTTTTCGAGGCTAACTTTGACCAAACGTTAGAGCAATAATATATGACATGCAACTTACACAAAGCATACCTTCAAATTTGTATGTCAAAGGAGCTTCCAATAATATAATTTTCATAGTATACATCTCATGTGCTATTAATCTTGTCAATAGTCAAAGGCTGTCTTGAAAAACACATTAGGCCCTATATAGATGGAAGGAGGGAGTAGGTCCCATGCAAAAAATGAGAATAAAATTCAAACATCTGGGCATCGTGGCTCGGTCGAGAACATTGAGAAACTTGGTTTTAAAATCATGAAACTTGGCATGGTGTCATGTCATGGTAGTACCATGCCGTGGTAAAAAAAATTGGCCGAATAGGAACAAATTTTGGTATAAGCTTCTTGCAAATCGGAGCTTCTCTCAAGAAGGCTCGTGGTTCTGGGAGGGAACGTGTCACCTTTGTGTGCATAATTCAAATTTGAAATACAAGCACATGTTCCAGTGCACCAAAGTTGGTTGAAAAATCACATGTGTGTCCTCGGGTAAATTTCTAGGTTCCATGCAAGAAATGGGAATGAAATTCAAAATTCTGGGCGTCGTGGCTGGGTTGGAAACATTGAGAAACTTAGTTTTTTAATTCCTGTAAATCCAAAACACGCATGAAAATAATGAAACTTGGCTTGGTGCCATGACATGGCACCAACATGCTGTGGTAAATTTGCAGTCCGATTTGCGAAGGCGCACACATTAACAATCAACAAAGTCATTTTGGAACAAGTGCTGTCACGTTACAATCGGAAACACAAGTATTATTGAAACCGTGGGCGTTCTACTTACTAGTACCATTTATGTGATGCCACGCGTCCCCATTTTTTATTAGCTAGGAGGCGCCGTGCAGGGTAGCTATTTGAGTACGAGAGGCGTGCGATCAGACCCCTGCGCGTGCTTATCGGGAGGAGAGCCCTTTGACCTCCATCTGCCGTCCACCTCTCTCTCCCAAGGTCTCCATTAATGGCGCCCGAGCCTCTGTTTAATGGCGTGGCTATGTCTCACTCGACTGAGATTTAAGAGAGAAAAAAGAAAATCTGAAAGCACGGATCTTGATGTAAGATCCGACGGACCTATATAGCATCTACTGCGACTTATAGCAAGACTGATGAATATATAAGGACGATTATTTATTTTTTGATCAAAGAAGGGCTTGCCCCTTCCGATTTTTATTACTGAAAACCACCACAATTCACAAGAAGTTCAGCACAACTCCAGCCTAACACGAAGGACTAAAAGCTACCAGATTGAAATAGCAACATCCCAAGAGGCCAACAAAGGCCAAACATCCGCGCTAGAACCCAACATTTCACAACCGACGACACAATCCACATCCTAAACCGATTATTACATCAAAAGAAACCAGGAAACTGAAGGAAGCCCAGCTGCAACTAGAAGAACAGCAACGCCAAGGTCGCCACAGCAAGAGTTTTCTTCATTCCAGCCTCGCAACATTGATCTTCCACAGAAAGATAAGGACGATTAATTGTCTTACATAATTCGAAAGATAATTAAAAAGCCACATGCGGCTATGCCCGAAATACACAAGGGCAAAAGAAGAAGACAAGGATCTGGCTCGCTGATCTCTACTTTCTTGATGCGTTGCTGCAGGCCGCGGGAACTAGTCTCCGTGGCGAGCGGCGATGAGCTCTTTCGTGTCCTCAAGACGCTGCTTGAGAACATCCACGGATTCCTCCCCCAGCCTTGGCGCTCGTTGTGGAGCATGTCATTCTCGTCCATAAGTTTCTCTATGATGACGCCGGCCCTCTTCAACAAGGCACTGGTCTCCTCCTGCTGGTCTGCACTTCGGACGATCTTCTCCCTCAGCAGGTCGCGCTCGGCCCGGAGCCTCTCATTTCCCTCCCTTAGTTGCCGGATGACGCCGGTAGCCTGTTCAAATGAGGCTTTCATGTCGTCCTGCAACCTTGCCCAGCCGGAGATCTGATCCATCTGGCTATGGACGATCGCATGCATGCGCCTGTAACAGTCGTCGCCTGCCCGCGAGAAATTTTCCCAGGCCGCCGCGGCGCGACGGGACATCTCTGCTGCATTCGTGGCGCGGCGGGACATCTCTGCTGCTTCCGCGGCGTGGCCGGACCAGTCTGCTGCATCGACGGCGCGGTGGGTGCATTAAATCAACACATGCAAGTATCAAAAGGAGAGTCACGGCATGCATGCATGCGTTGTAATTAATGCATCGGTAAACCCAAATTCTTGAAATATATCGAGTGCAGTGCTTTGATGTGTCGCGTCAACTCATACATCAACGAGAAGTTTGATTATCCTCTCCCTCATGGACTTAACTGCACCTGCCTTTGGATGTATGACAGGTTGGCCACACACCTGTCGGGCCCACCTGTCATACACGCAAAGGCAGGAGCGTCCCTCCCTCGCCCATGAGCGTGGTGGCTGGCAAGACTTGGAGAAGCTTTCGCTACACGCTCTCCCTCCCGCACGCGGTGGACATGCAGCAGTTCAATCGGTGTCAGATGGCCAGAAGCGTACTGTAGTACTCCTCCAGTGCAGTAGTACTCCATAATTGTTCGACTTCCCGAAGAGGCGAAGAGCCAAGCGCAGCCCGGACGCTCGTGTGGTAGTTTCATGTGTAGAGTAGTCTAGGATAGCGTGTACCGTGCTTGTAAGCTTAAAATCGTTGGGGTCGGCTCCATGCTATGTGTCCGTCTCGAAGTTTTTAAAAAAAAATTAAAATAGTCTTCTGCCCCTACCTGACACCCTGGTGATTGTAGTTTGCACGCTCATCTGGTCAAGACAGGAATATATATTTTAATTTGTTTTTTTCGAAAAGGGGGGACTCCCCGGCCTCTGCATCAGAACGATGCATACGGCCACATATATTTTAATTTGTGGTGGGTAAATGTTAGAGGTTGCAGCAAATATATTGTACATTGCGGGTCTTTCAGCCAAGTTTAGAGGCAAGCATGTGGGGCCAGTGCTATGATGTGTCGCGTCAACTCGTACAACGAGGAGAAGCTTGATTTTACTACACGCCTTCTCCCTCACCCATGCGCGCGGTTGCTCGCAAACGAGGACAGGCTTTTGCTTAGTAGTACTTCTACAACAAGCTATCCGTCCCGCTCGCGGTGGACGGACATGCAGCAGTGGATTCGACACTGTAGAAGCAGTAATAGTAACATCATTGTTCATCTTCTCGAAGAGGCGAAGAGCCAAGCGCAAACCGAATGTTGCAATTGCGAACATTGGAGCACGCATATAGCCAGGCTCTTGCATGAGACAAAATTGCTATGTGAGCCCACTATTGTACTAGTACGTACAACTACTTGCTAGTATAGCCCTGTAAACCAGAAAGGAGTATTTGCCCTTCTAGAGATTTCAACAAGTGACTAGACTACACCGAGACGGAGTACATATGGAGCAAAATGAGTGAATCTGCACCGTAAATAAATGCGTACTAGTTCTATCGTTTTCCTCTCCGAGGTGCACAATATTGAGTATACTGACTAGTCTCTTTTTGACACGCATTTACGTTTTTTTACACAGTACAGACGCAAGCGCTCATATACACGCGCATACACTCACCCCTATGAACGCACACACACACGGCACTATCATCTTGAAATTTACAAAGTCACCATAGGCACCTCGTCGTCGACGGGTCCATAGGTTCTTGAATGCCAAGGAGGGAGAGGGTAGTGGTTCCCGAGACGTTGAACGGTCAATGATGCATCCTCAATTACATGCAGAGGGAATTAATTGGAGAAGCAGAATAGAGCCAGCACGATGTGAATGCAACAGAGTTTGGACTCTCATACAATAAAGGCGCCCCACCACTCCAATCCATCTACTCCCAAGTCTCTGCGCAACACTGCTCACTCCAATCCAAGACCAAGTGACCAGAAGCCACAAGCACCTATGGAGGCGATGGACGCGAGCGGCAGTCGGCTGTGCCAAATCATCCAAGGCGCCGGCCTGCGGCCCCGCACCGCGCAGCGTTTCCAGACGGTGCTGGCGACCGCAGGCATCGTAGCCCTCGCCGACGCCGGCTTCGCCTCTCGCATGGACGACATGATGGTCAACTCCATCCGCAAGTTCACTGCCGTCAAGAAGCGCGCGGACGACCTTGCCATACTGCTCCAGCCCGCGCGCCCAGGCTCCTCATTGCCTGCTACCCTCATCGGCCTCCATGGTGACGAACTCATTCAAGCCCTGGTGGCCCTGCAGGTGCCGGAGGTCGCGACGAAGAATGTGCACCTCGAGGCAGCGCTCGCCGCGCAGCGCCTCGCCATGCATGAAACCGTCGACCTGCACATCCACGTCTACGAGGAAATTGTCTACATAGGCCACTACAAGGCAAGCGAGGACAGAAAGACGTTGGCCTTCTTCCAGCGGCTGGAATCTTTGGACGCCATTGTTCAAAAGCACGTCGACCTGGCCACGAAAGCCGCTGCTACTTATGCGCCGTTCGGTGGGCCGGCGCCCTGAGTCGAGGAGGTGGACGTCGTCGATGGATGCATCTCTTCTTGCCTCCTGTAACCAGCACTGCATCGCCTTGTGGCCTTCATGTTTTATTAGTATAGTACTCCCTCCGTTCCCAAATATAAGTCTTTCTAAAGATTCCAGCAAGTGACTACTACATACGGAGCAAAATGAGTGAATCTACACTCTAAACTATGTCTACATACATCTGTATGCTGTATTCCATTTGAAATAGTATCTAAAAAGGCTTATATTTATGAACGGAGGGAGTATATGGCATTTTTATTCCAGTCGTAACGTTTTCACTGTGAGGTGGGGCCGCAGTTGAGCAAACCCACCCCGCCCACCGGGTGTCTGCCAAGTTTAGAATTACTAGAAGAGAGAAACGAGGGAGGAGAGCTAGCTGTAGCGCGGACGCTGTTGTCAGATGGGACTCGTGTTTATAGAATAGGAGTACTGAGCACTCGTGCCTCTTTTTTGTGAGGGAAAAATTAGTCGTATGTCTAGTACCACTAGTTGGGTGCGTGCGACCTATAGCTGTCATCACTTTAGGTCTCCTTTTCGAACCGCGGCTACGCTTCACAGTACATATTATTTCACGCATTTATCCTCCTATATGTACTCCTAGGCTATTTCCACGTGCTCCCATTCGCCGACATGTGGGACATAGAGCATCTGGGTCGTAGTGCATGCACGACTCGGAGCATATGCCGGGGTACTTTACATTTCAGACCTCACGAATTACATGCAAACCCCCCGCGGAAGAATAAATAAATGAATGAATTACTACATGAAACCGGATTATTTTCGTGGAAAACGGAGCACGTTCATTAAATTTTGGACATAACACGTTTATAAAAAATGACCGGACCAAAACCAGTCTAAGGGCCTCTTTGATTTTTCCCGCAAAAAAGGGCCTCTTTGATTCGCAGGATACTGAAAACACAGGAATGGGGAAAGTATGGTGGCGATGAACCGAGATGAGGAGAACTCTAACTCAGTTAGAGGTTAGAGTTAGATTGACAATAAATGCTCTATCTCAGTCATTTGACTACTTTGGACCCTATTTCCTGCCGGATTTGGAGGGTGCTTGGATACGTTTTAGTTCCATGACTAAAAGTAGTGGGACTAAAACTTGCTAGCCTCACCCATGCTTGGATCCAAATACTAAAGAGGCTAAAATCAAGTTATGAGCATTTATTATCCTCCAAACCCTCCAATCCAGAACTCGCCTGTGTTAAAGGAGAGGAGTTAAATGATGAGAGAGAGGACTAATCCACATTTTAGTAGGGGTACCCCTGACTAAAATTTTTTAGTCTCAAGACTAGTTTTAGCCCCTCTTTAGTCAGGGGTGCTTGGAACTTTAGCCTCTTAAAGAGACTATTTTTAGTCAGACTAAAATAAGTCCCTTGGATCCAAGCACCCTCTTGGTGTGGACGGCTCTTCTGTGGCCTCCTCCCGCTCACAATTGACATAAACGAACCATCTATACAAATCAAGCATGCAAAACATGATAATTTTTACTTTGTCCATACAAATGAGATATCCCACTTAAACATACAAGTCGTCAATCAAGCTTCACAAAATAAAAAAACACTTCATGAAACAAAGAATGAGCTAACTCATCACGGAAGTCATTCACGATAGGGAGGGAGCCCGGAGCCCCTCACGCACCGAGGGAGGAGCTCGCCATCGTCGCTCTGGAGGAAGGCTCTGTATAGCCCAAGCCCCGGGAACCCCTCCGACACCGGCCCTTGCGAGTTGAGGTCGACACCGGCATGGGTAGCAGGGCCGCTTGCCGCCGACTGGGAACTTAATCTTTGGGCCTCTAGAAATAATGCAAGCCTGTAACTAAAATACCTAGAAAGGTGAACTGAATCTTTGGGCCTCTATAAATAATGCAAGCCTGAAACTGAAATACCTAGAAAGGTGAACTGAATCTTTGGGCCTCTAGAAATAATGCTAGCCTGAAACTAAAATACCTAGAAAGGTGAACTGAATCTTCGGGCCTCTAGAAATAATGCAAGCCTGAAATTGAAATACCTAGAAAGGTGAACTGAATCTTTGGGCCTCTAGAAATAATGCAAGCCTGAAATTGAAATACCTAGAAAGGTGACCTGAATCTTTGGGCCTCTAGAAAGATTTATTACCTCCTCAAGCAGCATCAAACAATTCCATGCGTGCACCACAAATCTATACCAAGTTTGATCAGGATCTACTTTTCCAAATCAGAATTAGCGCTAGAGCAAGAAAGATCAATGATATGGCCGTGAGACAGAGAAAGAACGAACAAACTCACCCCTCTCGTGACCTCCCTGGTAGATGCGCCGCCGCCGCGCACGACCGATGGAGAAAAATGACTGGTGAAGGGGGAGCGGGGCGACCTTTGAAGGCCGGAGGGAGAGGGCGGCTGGAGTAGGGCGGCGGGGGCCGGAAGGAGAGGGCGGCCGGAGGAGACAGAGGGCGAGCGGCCCTATGGGGAACAGAGAGGAGTCGTGTGAGAGGGGGGAGCGATCTGGTGCGGGTAGGGGAGATTTTTTTAGTTCTCTTTTAGTGGGCCCGAGGATAACTAACCCAATTAGAACCTCTCCACCGGGCTAGTTTTTTTAGCTGGGTTAGAGCAAACTAGCTCAAACTAACCCCTCTTGTTTCGATAATTTGAGGCTATTTCAACCCAAACTAGCTCTAACTTAGGGATCCAAACAAAGAGGAGTGTTACTGTACATGCTACGGTGTCGACCGTAGCACATTGTTTTTTATGGCCATATCACCACATTGTTTTCTACTACTGGTTCACTGGGCTACCGTGGTTCGCACTGCTGGTTCACTAGGCTGCCGTGGTTCGCACTCCTCCGACCTGAGTAGTACTGTAGTATAGTACTAGTATATACCGCATCATTCTTTTCTCCTTCTTACTACTCCAACATGTGGGAGAGCCAGCATCCGGGTCGACGTGTCATGCACCAGATTAGAGCGCGGAACGGAAGGGGGGCATCACCCCGGTCGGAGCACCAGTAATTCATGACTATAGTGAGTGGTCATATCACAAGTCTTTCCAGCAGTAACGCGTCGTCAAATCACACAGCCCCACTCGCTCACCCTCCTCGCCTCTCTGTCAAACCGCCAACCCGAAAACTGCCGTGCGTACTGCCCGGGAAAAGCCCCGCCCTCAACTTTTAACTACGTGAAAATAGTTCGAGCTTGTTCGTTCTATATAAATACAGTACTTACTGTATGTTTATTCACCCGTGGGGTTGTTCAATGAATGGAGGGGCGGGGAGCACAAGTGAACAATACTGTAGTACTACTAGTAGTAAGTAGGAGTCGTACAGTAGTCACCTTAAATAGAGAGTTTCTTTTCTTTAATGCCACGTACACAAATTGAAACGCTTGTTGTGGAGAGAAAAAAGATAATCACTCCACTATATATGGACGCAGGGGCTTGAGCGCTTGCTTTACTAGGGTTGCTCTCTTCATTCTCTCATCCTCTCCAGATATAAACAAGACAGCGGTAGCGACATTTTCTCTCTGCTCACCGCTGGTCACAGATCCGGCCGGATCCCTTCGGCCGGTGTGTGTAGACGACTAAAAGGTGCATCGTTCACGCGGTCATCGCCGCCGAGGGAGGAAACCCACAGCTGCCGGAGAGGCCCGATCCTTTGCCCGCGCCGTTCTCTCCGACACAGCGCCGGCTCGGGAGGTCCTCCGACCCTTCTTCCTCCCTGCCGTATTGTCCACAGATCCGACCTGCCGCCGCCGACATCCCGGCGACCCTAAGGTATAAGTTCTTCGAAAGCGGCCTTGCTCTACTGCCCCAGCTCCCCACGTGTCGGCATGTGCATCTTTTTCTACTCCCATCAGCTCTTCCAAAGCCACCTAAATTTTTAGTATTATTAGAGGTCAAGCTACTTCATGCATTCGAATCTAGGGCTTTGTTCAAACAACGAAGAAAGGGGGGAAAGTTGTAGCATGAATCTAGGACTTGATTCAAAGAGGAAATAATATGGTGAAAGTAGTAGAGACCGGATACCCAACCGGTCTCTTGGTTGAAAAGGGAAATAATGGGAAAACGCAGTACAAACTGGATAAGGAACAGATCTATTATTGGTTGAAAAAAGGATAGAAAGTGGCGGCTGGTGGACAAGTCAACAGAGTATGTCTAGGATTAGATTTGCTGCAATCACAGAGTAAAAGGTCTCCAGGATTAGATTTGCTGCCCTCGCATAGTAAAAGGTCTCAGGATTAGATTTGCTGCCCTCACATAGTAAAAGGTCTCAGGATTAGATTTGCTTCCCTCACATAGTAAAAGGTCTCCAGGATTAGATTTGCTGCCCTCACATAGTAAAAGGTCTCCAGGATTAGATTTGCTGCCCTCACATAGTAAAAGGTCTCCAGGATTAGATTTGCTGCCCTCACATAGTACAAGGTCTCCAGGATTAGGTTTGCTGCCCTCACATAGCATGAACAAACTCGGCATCACCACTTTATACCTCCTTGTAGGTACATTGTGCTGATGCGTCCACTGTCGCATGTCCTTATACCAACCTTTTGTTGTTCTTAATGTAAGGGCACATGTAAAATGAAGCGATCACACTGTTACCTTAGGGACATGTCTAACCAGTGTTATTGTTAATCTAATGCCTCCAGTGATAAGATGCAATTAAACTGTGTTACAAATGGCACTCCTGCTGTTTTCCCCAGTATGATAAGTAAGTTGCTCCTTTACGCTGCTGAGTGTCCTGGTGTCCCCACGGTCCCATGCCCTTAAACCAACTCTTTAGCTGTTGTTGATTTACTGTGTCTGGTAAACAAGCAAGCCACCATTAAAGTAATCCCATATTTGAGGAATCTCATTGTTGATCATAATGCTTCTGGTAACATGAAGCGTTGCTGACGTTTTAAAATTTCTACTGTCCTTGCGTGATTGCCATGAACATAATTAAGATGCTTCTTTTCATTTTGTATATATTTCGTATATTCTTATTGACCAGCAACTGTTTACTTTCTATCTTTTTGTGCAGATAGGGATATCCATTTCACCTTGTTGCTATTGTGACCTTTTGGTGAACTGCACAAAACACTTTTTTTGAATGAGTGTCTTGTGCAGTTCAACTAAAATGTCACGTGGGCAAAATCTCTCAATTTTGGTGGAACTGCACAAAATGGTGATTGGAATTTCCAAAATCTGCGTCAAGTTCTGCTGGTAACCTCGTGCAACATTTTATTAGCCTTTGCAAGATGGAGCCATCACTGTCACCACAATGGCACTTTATTTTAGTGGAACTGCACAAAAGGATAATAAAATTATAGTTGCACCTTACATGAGGCGGACAGCCAACCTTAATGTTGCTCAATTTTTGTGCAACTACTAAAGAAGAACCTGCCAGCTCACAAGAGCAAGTACTTCTTGCTAGCTGAATGATACAATTTTTACTTCATTTCAGGTGAACTGCAGAAAAAGTGGCATGAATTGAATCATCGAGTGGAGCTGCAGGTTGACTTCCAATAGTGCCAGTATTATAGTAATCATGCTCTTTATTATCTGTGCTGTGCAAACAGGAATACTCAACTACAGATGTTGTGACGGTCAAGAGCATTCGCCAAGTTCTTCGATTGTATGACATGGCTAGCCAAGATGGATTTAATCCCGATATTCACTTTATCAAAAGGCTCTAATGGGTTGGTTCTGAATCTTGCAAGCTGGGAATCAGTGAGATGCGTAGGCATCTTTGTTGTACTTATTATTTGAATCTTATTTGTTGGTTCTGAATCTTGCAAGCTGGGTGTAACGCCCCGGATCCGATGCGCCAGGTGTCTGCCAGTTATTCGCTGTCATTGCCATGTCATCTGCTTGCGTGTTGCATTTTGCCATGTCATCATCTGCATTTCATATCATGTCATCATGTGCTTTGCATTTGCATACGTGTTCGTCTCATGCATCCGAGCATTTTCCCCGTTGTCCCTTTTGCAATCCGGCACTCCGTTGTCACCCGGCGCCCCCTCTTGTCTTCTTTTCGTGAGCGAGTGTTGAACGTTCTCGGAATGGGCCAAAGCTTTCCAAGTGGCCTTGGTATACCACCGTTAGACCACCGGTCAAGTTTCGTTCCATTTGGAGGTCGTTTGGTACTCCAACGGTTAACCGGGTAACCGCAAAGTCCGTTCGTGTGTTGCAGCAAAACCCCCCTTCAAACATCCCCAAAACCCCTCTAAGTCTCCGCCATGCTCTCGGTCGTTCGATCACGATCGCGTGGGCGAAAACCGCACCTCGTTTGGACTCTCCTAGCTCCCTCTGCCTATATATATGTGTGCCCTCCCGAAATTCGCGGATGATACCCTAGCGTCTTCCACCTCGCGCCGCCGGACGAATTCGTCCGCGCCGGACATGTCCACCCGCCACCTCACTCCAGCCAATAGCAGGCTGCCACGTCGCCTTCCCCGCCGCCTCAGCCAACCGGCGCGCGCCACCTCACCCCGCCTCTCTCTCCTCCGCCGCCGCCGGCCCGCGCGGCCCGCAGCCGGCCCGCGAGGCCCGTCCGCCGCCTTCCCAATCGTCCGCGCACCGCGCGCCTGTCCCGCCGCCGCCGCGACCCGCGGGCGCCGCCGCCGCAGCTCCTTTCTCCGCCGTCCCGCCGGCGTTTCTCGCCGTCCCCGCGCCGCCCTGGCCGCGCCGTCCCCGCGCCGCCTCGCTGGATCCCGCCGGCCGTCGCCACGGGGCGCCGCGCCGCCGCCTCCCGCGGGCGCCCGAGCTCCGTGCCCGCCGGACCTCGTCGCCGCCGGTGCCGCCTCCCCGCCGACCCTCTCCTCCGTCCCCGTCCTCCAGCGTCGCCCTCCTCCCGCCACTGCTCCGGCGAGCGCCGGCCTGGGCCCGAGCTCGAGTGGCCTCCCCTCGATCCAGATCTACAGTGCACGAGGTTGACCCCGAAATTATTGCCAAGTCCCAGATTTCTCATAATATGTGCCCATGTTCTCTGCATCATAACTCCTCACATGTAGCTCCGATTCGTGCATGCAATATGTCAAATTGTTAGTCTCGTGATGCTCTACATTTTGTTCCATTGCACCATGTTCATTAGGGGTCATCTTGATGCCCAAATCTCTGTTGCAAGAGGGCTAGTTGCTGTCATCTGCTGGTTCTTATCAGAACTTGGAGATTTGTCATTTTTGTATCATTTAATCTGTGCATCTTATGGGCATGAGCTCTACATGTGTTTTGTTGTATGCCATTCCATGTTTCCAAGGGTGTATGCAATGTATTTTTGTGATCTCTGTGGTGACTATCACAAGCATGCAAACTAGGCCACGTGATGTTTCTGATTTCAGGGACTTAGTGATTTCTCTAAGTCCTTGTCTGCTGTTATTTTGTTGCCATGTAAACTTGATGCTACAGAGAGATCCATGCATATTTTGGAGATGTTCAGTAAGGATGTTTTGTAGATATTGTTGTAGTTGATCCATTCCTGCCCTTGTTTGCAATTATGGAGTGCCATAGCATGACTCAATCTTGCTCTACTTTTGCTATAAAATATTTCTGGCAGATTCTTAACATGATATTCATTTTTGCCAAGCTTGTTGTAGTTGATCCGTACATGCTATGCTTTTGTTTTTGCCATGGATAGCTTCATAAACATGCCATCTTGCTGTAGGTATGCTTGTTTTGTCATGCATGGCTTTTTGGTGAGTGCATCTAGCTCACAAAGAGGCCTTCATATTATAGTTTCTGCCATGCTCTGTTTTCTGCTAAGTCTGAAACCTGATAACGAAACTTGCTATGTTTACATGCTTGCCATCATATCTTCTGCTCCTTTTTGACTTATGGTCAGTAAGGGACTTTTGTCATATGCTTTGATTAGATTCATGCCATGCCTTGATTTTCCATGTTAAGTTCCTGTAGCATGTTGATTTCGTGCTCTGAACATTGCTACCTGATGCTATTTCTGTCATGTCCAATGATTCTACTAAGTCTGAACCTGTTATTATTTGCAATCTTGCCATGTCCTTTTGAGCATGTTCTAGTGATTTCTGGAGATAGCTCAGTGTTCATGTTTTGTTGTGCTTTACCTGTACATCATGTCTATGCCTTTTTCCTTCATGTTGAGCTGCTGTAGCATATTGTTTTGATGTTTGCAATATGCCTGGTTGCTGTTTTGGACAGATTGTTGCTATGTCTTGTTTGGAGTGTATGTGTTGCACCGTTGCTCCGTTTTGAGCATGCTCTGTATGGAACTTGCTTAGTTTTGTATGTAGTTCCATATTATCATGTTGCATCCTTGTTTTGAGGTGTTTGCTTGATGTTTGTATGCATTTTGCATCAATGCCATGTTTAACTTGTTTTGCTCATATCTTTTAGGTCGTAGCTCCGAATCTAATGAACTTTATATGTAACTTGACTAGAATTTCTTGTAGATCATCATGGTGCTCTTTAACTTGCTGTTTAACAACTTGAATATAAGGTTTATTCAGTTCTCGACCAATTTCGAAATTTGCATATGAGGACTTACCGGATTTGTTATAAGTTGATTCCGGCCTCATTTAAACTTGCCTTGGTGTGTTGTTCTTGTATGCATCATCTTTTGTCATGAGTAGCTTCATATAGCCTTGTCATGCATCATATTTGGTTGAGCATCATGCCTAGTTCATGTGTGGTGTGTTTACCTTGTTGTGTGCTTCTTCTCGATAGTTCCCGTGCCGTTGCGATCGTGAGGATTCGTTCGTCTTCGTGGCTTCATCTTCTTCATGGATTCGTTCTTCTTCCTAGCGGGATTTCAGGCAAGATGACCGTCACCTTGGATCTCATTACTATCATTGCCATGCTAGTTGCTTCGTTCTATCGCTTTGCTGCGCTACCTATTCACTTGCCCTTCAAGCCTCCCAAATTGCCATGAACCTCTAACCTTTGTTACCCTTCCTAGCAAACCGTTGTTTGGCTATGTTACCGCTTTGCTCAGCCCCTCTTATAGCGTTGCTAGCTGCAGGTGAAGATGAAGATTGCTCCATGTTGGATTATGTTTATGTTGGGATATCACAATATCTCTTATATTATTAATGCATCTATATATTTGGTAAAGGGTGGAAGGCTCGGCCTTATGCCCGGTGTTTTGTTCCACTCTTGCCGCCCTAGTTTCCGTCATACCGGTGTTATGTTCCCGGATTTTGCGTTCCTTACACGGTTGGGTGATTTATGGGACCCCCTTGACAGTTCGCTTTGAATAAAACTCTTCCAGCAAGGCCCAACCTTGGTATTACCATTTGCCTAGCCTATTTCTTTTCCCTGGGGAGTCGCTCTCTCGAGGGTCATCTTTATTTACCCCCCCGGGCCAGTGCTCCTTTGAGTGTTGGTCCAACCTGTCAGTCGCCGGTGGCCACCAGGGGCAACTCTGGGCTGGCCTATCGGAAGCTTGGACAATCCAGTGTGCCCTGAGAACGAGATATGTGCAGCTCCTATCGGGATTTGTCGGCACATTCGGGCGGATTTGCTGGTTTTGTTTTACCATTGTCGAAATGTCTTGTAACCGGGATTCCGAGACTGATCGGGTCTTCCCGGGAGAAGGAATATCCTTCGTTGACCGTGAGAGCTTATCATGGGCTAAGTTGGGACACCCCTGCAGGGTATTATCTTTCGAAAGTCGTGCCCGCGGTTATTTGGCAGATGGGAATTTGTTAATATCCGGTTGTAGATAACTTGACACTTGACCTCAATTAAAACGCATCAACCGCGTGTGTAGCCGTGATGGTCTCTTCTCGGCGGAGTCCGGGAGGTGAACACGGTTTCTGGGTTATGCTTGACGTAAGTAGGAGTTCAGGATCACTTCTTGATCAATGCTAGTTTCACGACCGTTCCTTTGCTTCTCTTCTCGCTCTCATCTGCGTATGTTAGCCACCATACATGCTTAGTCGCTGCTATAACCTCACCACCTTATCCTTTCCTTTCCCTTTAAGCTTTGCTAGTCTTGATACCCATGGTAATGGGATTGCTGAGTCCTCGTGGTTCACAGTTTACTACAACACCAGTTGCAGGTACAGGTTTTGCGATGATCATGACGCGAGAGCGATGACTTGTTTGGAGTTCTTTTTCTGCTTCTTCTTCGTTCAGGGGATAGGTTCCAGGTCGGCAGCCTGGGCTAGCAGGGTGGATGTCGTTTGAGTTTTTGTTTATGTTTCATCCGTAGTCGGATGTTGAGTTTATGTATGATGTATTGATGTTTTCTTGCGGCATTTGTATGCCTTGTATGTATCCCCAAATATTATGTAATGTTGATGTAATGATATCCACCTTGCAAAAGCGTCTTCAAGATGCGCTTCTATCCTTGGTGGGACCTTCGTGTTCCTTTAGGATAGGGTCGCATCTTGGGCGTGACACTGGGAATCAATGAGATTTGTAGGCATCTTTGTTGTACTTATTATTTGGATCTTATTTGTTGGTTCTGACTCTTGCAAGCTGGGAATCAATGAGATGTGTAGGCATCTTTGTTGTACTTATTATTTGGATCTTATTTGTTGGTTCTGAATCTTGCAAGCTGGGAAACACGGCATGATGATGCAGAGGACAACAACCATAACAAACAGTTCAAACTGGGTAGTATTATCTTTGTGAAAGTGCGACAAATGTGCTGATCGTGTGCGTCCTGAGAATAATAATTCTAATTGTTGTGCATGTTGATCCTGTGGCACTGATAGAACGAGCGAATGCATTGCTTGTTTTAAGTATAAATTTCTATTAAAGCTAATTAAATTTAAGTAAAGTGACCACTAACTCCTGTTATTACAGTACCAATACAGACCCGCTCGTGAACCGACGTGTGGCCGAGGGTGCATCTTCTGCCAGGCGTGCAGCGGACGAGGGAGGGGTAGTAACTGTTGTCGCATGTACACACTCAGCTTACTGTTGAATCCAGTTCCCCAAGAGCTGAAAAACGAACTGCCGCTGCCGCCTACACACTCGTTCACTCGAAGAGACTCCAATGGCGATCCGAGGGGTGAGCCTGCTGGATATGGACTTCAGCAAGGAGTTCCCCTTTGAGTTCGCCGTTCAGTCCTATGGCTGCACCAAGTTGAATGCGATGTACACCAACGATACGGACTCGGTGAAGCTCTGCCTCGCCTCAGTCCTATGGCTGCACCAGGTTCTAGAGCATTCGCCCGTTTCATCGGCAGCGCCGACTGCACCTTCGCTACGGTGGAGAGAAGGAAGAACGCGATGATTCGGCCATCTGGTGCAACAAGCTTGTCGACATCCAGAAGCAATACAAGATCATCAGCAACGGGCAGGAGAAGGACTCCGTGGTTGACCTCGCTGAGACCATCATCGACCCCTGATACGCCAACATGAAAGAAGACGACCTGAACACGTGGGAGGTACCTCTGAATCTAGCCTACATAACCTACGCGGCCAAGGACGCATACGCATGCTACGACATGTACAGGCAGATCTTGGACATGAGGGCGTGTCTGCTTCCCGTAACCGACGAGTACACGGACAGCCGCAGCGTCATGATCAAGCGTGCCAGGAAGGTCTAGATGTTGTACTTTATCTGTTTATAAGCACCTTTATCATCTGAGTGTTTCATGCATTAGCCTATGTGTCATAATTATCTGTTTTGTCCCAAATATTTCTTTTAAGAACCCATTAACCTGATTGCTTTTTTAGTGGCTATTTGCTTATGTATGTAAACTAGTTCACTTGTCCGTAAAAAAAACTAGTTCACTCGGCTGCCGTGCTTTGAATCTCCTTCCTCCCAACATATTCCCCTCCTCAGGTGGACCTAGCAGGTCTCTGAATTTTCTCCCACTTTCTTTTTCGATGTAAACTGAGTTTTCTCCCAGTACTTTCCCCTAGAACCAACTCAACTGTCCCACGTCTAGCCTAAAAAATAATAATACCCCACGTACAATTAACTCATCAAATTAAAATGATATTTTATTTCGTAAGTTGAAAGTTCTTACAAAATAATAATAATAATTGTTTATATATAACTTGGCAAGTTAAGTCCTAGTGATTGCGTACATGAGCTTGCAAAGATTTTACTGACGTGCAATCATGTGTTTATGTTTTTATAACATTTCTCCGTCTAGCCCAACATGATATTTTCACCCAGCCCAGCAAGTCCGCGGATTTCGAGAAAAATGCAAATGGGATTTAAACAGGCTCCATAGATGCTACATCATTGTTTCACCCAGCCCACCAAATGGACTAAAAAAACAAATGGACTGGCTAACATGTGGGCCAGTAGGTCGAAACCTAAGAAGGCGTTGGATTTACATCCAACGGCCGGCATTCTTCTTCAATCTCTCGTCTTCTTCCCCCCAGCGCTGCCAGAACCGCCTGCTCCAGCCTTCGGCGTCCAGCGGCGTTGTTTTGCGCTCCTCAGCGAAACGCTACCCCGCCGACGGCCAGGCCATCCCTCCACTCCGCACCTCCTGTTATTCTCTGCCGAGTGTAGGCCCACCCCGCACCCGAACCAGTCAAGTTTCCCACTCCTCTCCGTCTGCGACTCCACTGCCGCGTCTTCCCCATCTCCGGGCCGTTCCAGTATGGGGCCTCGCCGTCGTCCACCGCCTCGGTGCGCTCAGCGCGGCGTGGTCAACATACGAGAGTCATCAGAAGAGGACTGTACGTGGAGAGCCTGACGGCTCGGACCCACGAGGTCCATGGTCGCACACAAGGAAAGTTCCTCCTTATTACGCACTGTACGTGCACTGTACATGGGAAGGGCTTCTGTATTTCATGAAAAAAATGTTCCCCCCGCTGACAGGTCGGACCCACTAGCTATATCTTCGCACGCAAGGAAGTGCCTCCTTATTACGCACCAAAAAATGAATACCCCCTGCTAGCTGGGACCCACCATAGTGGGTGGCTGACTTGTGGGCCTACTAAGTTGACGAGGATGGAGGGCTTTGTCAACTCAGTCAATATGAACGATTCTAGCTCCAGTGACCGTACGATGTCCATCCAACGGCCATAGTACTTCTTCAACCTCTGGTCTTCTTGCTCCAGCCGCCCAAAGCAGCGTCGGTCGTGCCGCGTGCTCCTGCCTCTCGTGGCCGGCTGTGATGCCGCGGAGGCCTCACCGCCCCTACTACTCCCACCGCTAGCCCAGGGTATCCCTCTACTCACCCACACCCCCTGTTATTCTACGGCGACGGCAGCCTCACGCCGCAGCCGAACCAGTGAACCCTCGTACTCCTCTCCGCATGGGCATCCACTGCCGCGTCTTCCCCGGCTCCGCGTCGTACCCTTCCTAGGCCTCGCCGTCGTCCACCACCTTGGTGCTCTCGGTGTGGCGTGGTCAATGTGGTCAACGACCGACTTCCATCGGAAGAGTATTGTACGTGGAGAGGCTGACAGCTGGGTCCATGACCACAGCCCAGTTTTTTTGTGATTTGCCAAGTAAGTCGCTTTGTCAGGCCTGTTGGGCTGCAAATCTTTCAAGACGAGGAGAGCTTCATTCGGCTGGCCGACAAAATGGCCTATCAGTAATGAGAAATGGGCTGTACATTTTTAAAACACATCAAACCGGCAATTAGTTTCAAATACCTTTTTTTCATTTCGAGATTTTAAATTACATTAATTTTTATGCGTGGAGAATTTGTTGGATTTTATATTGATATACATTTATTTTTAAAATCAGTTTGAATGTGAGTCGAAATTTCGGGATTAAAAACAGTTCGGACCGCACCGAAATATGCAAAATTTCGTATAATTTTTTAACCATGGCCACAATATGGGCTGTAATGCTAACAAAAAGAAAATGGGCTCCAAAAAACCTTAAGAATTAGCAAATGGGCTATAAATTATTAGAAATAATGGCAGATGGGTTGTATGCTATTTTCCACAGATTTGAGGCTTTCCTAAAAAAAGGTTGACGCACAAGCAGTGACTGTTGGATGTCCATCGAACGGCCGTCGTGCTTCTTCAATCTTTGCTCTTCCTGCTCCAGCCACTCAAACAAGCGCCGGCGGGACTGCCTGCTCCCTCCTCCCCGCGGCCGGCTGTGCTGCCGCGCAGGCCTCACCGCCCCACCGTACTCCCATCGCTGGCCTAGCCATCCCTCTACTCACCCACACCTGCTGTTATTCTCCGGCGACGGCAGACGAACCAGTAAAACCTCGTACAGTCGTACTCCCCTCCGCGTGGGAAACAACTGCCGAGTCTTCCCTGCCTCCGTGTCGTTCCCTTCCTAGGCCTCGCCATCGTCCACCGCCCTGGTGCTCTCGGCGTGGCCTGGTCAACGTGGTCAACGACCGACATGCATCTGAAGTGGACTGTACGTGGAGAGGCCGACAGCTGGGTCCACGGCCGCACGCAAGGAAATGCCTCCGTATTATGCGCAAAATAATGATTCCTCCACCTGACATCAGGGACCCATCGAAAGGGCCTCTGTATTTCGCGAAAAAACGTTACCGCCGCTGACATCTCGGACCCACCAGCTATATCTTCGCACGCAAGGAAGTGCCTCCTTATTACGCACAAAAAAATGAATACTCCCCCTGTTAGCTGGGACCCAGTATAGTGGCAGGCTAACTTGTGGGCCTACTAAGTTGACGGGGACGGAGGGCTTTGTCAACTTAGTCAATATGCACGATTCTAGCTCCAGTGACCGTACGATGTCCATCCAACGGCCGTAGTGCTTCTTCAACCTCTGGTCTTCTTGCTCCAGCCGCCCAAACCAGCGCCGGTCGTGCCTCGTGCTCCTGCCTCCCGTGGCCGGCTACGATGCGGCGGAGGCCTCACCGCCCCCTACTACTCCCACCGCTGGCCAGGCCATCCCTCTACTCACCCACACCCCCTGTTATTCTGCAGCGACGGCAGCCTCACACCGCAGCGAACCAGTGAACCCTCGTACTCCTCTATGCGTGGGCATCCACTGCCGCGTCTTCCCCGGCTCCGCGTCGTCCCCTTCCTAGGCCTCGTCGTCGTCCAGCGCCCTGGTGCTCTCGGCGCGGCGTGGTCAACGTGGTCAAGGAACGGCTTCCATCGGACGTGGACTGTACGTGGAGAGGCTGACAGCTGGGTCCACGGCCGCAGCAAGGAAGTGCCTCCTTATTACGTGCAAAATAATTATATCTCCACCTGACAGCGTGGACCCACCGGACGGGCCACCATATTTTGCAAAAAAACGTTTGCCCCTGACTGCTGGGACCCACCAGCTACATCTTCGCACGCAAGGAAGTGCGTCCGGGCAAAAAAACGATTCGCCCCCCTCACTGCTGGGACCCACCAGCTACATCTTCGCAGGCAAGGAAGTGCCTGACAGTCGGGACCCACCTGGTCGAAGCGTACGTAGCGTTGTCATTCTGGTCGCGAACGTGTACGTACATATATACTGGTGGATGTAGAGGCGCGCACGTGTCGTAGTAGAGGCGCGTACATGTCGTAGTAGAGGCGCGCACGTAGCATGTACACGTACGTACAACGGCCAGGGTGCAAGAACGAAAATACGTCCATGTATGTGTACATACAGGCGGGGTCTCGAACGCCTACTCGCGCATACGTACGGCCAGGGCTCGTGTACATGGCTGGGTCGGAACGGAGAAACAGCGTCGTCGTCGTGTTCATGGGGAGGCAACGGAATGCGTCGTGTTCATGGGGAGGCAACGAAATGCGTCGTGTTCATGGGGAGGGGTGTGGCGTACCGCAAAACGGAGGAAACGGACCTCCTACGGTCGAAACGGGGGTCCTGTTGATCGGGAGGAGTGTGGCGTACCGCAAAACAGAGGAAACGGACCTCCTACGGTCGAAACGGGGGTCCTGTTGATCGGGAGGGGTGTGGCGTACCGCAAAACGGAGGAAACGGACCTCCTACGGTCAAAACGGGGGTCCTGTTGATCGGGAGGGGTGTGGCGTACCGCAAAACGGATGAAACGGACCTCCTACGGTCGAAACGGGGGTCCTGTTCATCGGGAGGGGTGTGGCGTACCGCAAAACGGACGAAACGGACCTCCTACGGTCGAAACGGGGGTCCTGTTCATCGGGAGGGGTGTGGCGTACCGCAAAACGGGACTCCACGGGATACTGTTCATCTCCACCGTCGACCTCCTCCAGCCTCCACGGGCTACCGTCGACCTCCTCCAGCCTCCACAGGCTCCTGTTCATCCAGCCTCCACCGCGCGCTACTCTACCGGCTACTGTTCAACCACCCCTCCACGGGCACCCCTCCACCGTCTACTGTTCATCCAGCCCTCCACACCACGGGGTCCTATTCAACCACCCCTCCACGGGCACCCCTCCACCGTCTACTGTTCATCCAGCCCTCCACACCACGGGGTCCTGTTCATCCAGAGGCAACGCCACCACTCACTGTTCATCCAACCCCCCCCCCCCCCCCGCGCAACGCTCACTGTTCATCCTAGAGGCAGCATCGATCGGCTTCAGTTAGCAGCAGTAGCAAAGTAATCGCTCGATCCGGTTCAGTTAACAGCCATCGATCGATCGCTCGGGTTCAGTAACGTGTAGCGTGCAGTGCAATCGCTCGGGTTCAGTTAGAGCCCAACGCCTCGCTCGGGTTCAGTTAGAGCCAACGCCTCGCACACACGCACGTACGTGTACGAGAGAAACGCGCATCGCTCGGCCCCCGACCTCCCACCGTAACCGGGAACTCGCCGAAATTTTCCTCGCCCTCGCTTCTACCACGGTTTTTTCCGTCATGGACGTCCCAAGGAATGTCATGCAGCTGCGTCTCCGGCCCGCCCAGGACGAAAAGCCCATTTTCTGTCATGATTTTTTGTCATAGAAGTAGGAGCCCACCACATCTATGATGATACCAGGTTTTGTCACAATTATCGTCATAGAAGTGTCATATGTATGACAGAAAAAAATTTCGTTCGGCCCAAAATGTCACGGATGTGTCTTTTTTTTGTAGTGTCTAACCTCACAACACAGACAGCATGTTCGTGCCTGTGTTGGCTTCATTTCTGTGCCTCCGCTGCTTACATCCATCCGCCTCACACGACACTGGCCTCCTGTGCCTGCGTCAACGTGCCTGTGGAACCTGCACTTCCGTGCCTCGTGTGCCTGCATCCACATGCCTGTAGAAAGGCTCCACTTCGGCACTACCACGTGACTTCGCAAACATGATGCCTTCATTTCTGTGCCTACACGTACATGCACCCACGTGCCTCACGTGTCACTCGTCCAGACTCTTACGTGCCTCGTAATGCCACACCCACGTGACTTCGCGAACGTGGTTCTGTAACCGAGTAGTCGGACCCATGCCTCTGCCGCCATACGTTTGTGCATCCAGAGAGTGCACACCCGTGACTTGAGAAAACACATGTACGTGCCTGTTTTGGATTCACCTTTTCTGCCTTCCGTGCCTGAACCAACGTGCCTCACGTGCCTAACGAAACATGCGCCGTGACTCTTACATGGTCCCACTGCCACGCCCGCGTCACTCCCGAGACTTCACAGCCATGCCTCTTTAACCGAGCATTCTAACACATGCCTCTCCCAACGAACTCCTGTACTCCATCCACAGGGTTGATACCCGTGCCTCGAGAAGCAGCATGTCCGTGCCTGTGTTGGCTTCATTTCCGTGCCTCCTATGCTTACATGCACATGCGTGTAGAGCCTGCACTTTCATGCCTCGTGTGCCTGCATCCACATGCCTGAAGAGAGGCTCCACTTCAACACTACCACGTGACTTCGCAAACGTGCTACCTTCATTTCTGTGCCTACACGTACATGCACCCACGTGCCTCACGTGTCACTCGCCCGGACTCTTACGTGCCCCGTAATGCCACACCCACGTGACTTCACGAACGTGGTTCTGTAACCGAGTAGTCAGACCCATGCCTCCGCCACCATATGTTTGTGCATCCAGAGAATGCACACCCATGACTTGAGAAAACACACGTACGTAACTGTTTTGGATTCACCTTTTCTGCCTTTCGTGCCTGAACCAAACTGCCTCACGTGCCTAACGAAACATGCGCCGTGACTCTTACATGGTCCCACTGCCACGCCCGCGTCGCTCCCGAGACTACACAACCATGCCTCTTTAACCAAGCATTCTAACACAAGCCTCTCCCAACGCACTCTTGTACTACATCCACATGGTTGATACCCGTGCCTCGAGAAGCAGCATGTCCGTGCCTGTGTTGGCTTCATTTCCGTGCCTCCGCTGCTTACATCCACGCGCCTCACACGACACTGGCCTCCTGTGCCTGCGTTAACGTGCCTGTAGAACCTACACTTCCGTGCCTCGTGTGCCTGCATCCAAATGCCTGTAGAAAGGCTCCACTTCAGCACTACCACGTGACTTCACAAACGTGGTGCCTTCATTTTTGTGCCTACACGTACATGCACCCACATGCCTCATGTGTCACTCGCCCAGACTCTTACGTGCCCCGTAATGCCACACCCACGTGACTTCACGAACGTGGTTCTGTAACCGAGTACCCGGACCCATGCCTCTGCCGCCACACGTTTGTGCATCCAGAGAGTGCACACTCGTGACTTGAGAAATACACGTACGTGCTTGTTGTGGATTCACCTTTTCTGCCTTCCATGCCTGAACCAACGTGCCTTTGTCGCTCCCGAGACTTCACAGCCATGCCTCTTTAACTGAGCATTCTAACACATGCCTCTCCCAACGCACTCTTGTACTACATCCACAGGGTTGATATTCGTGCCTCGAGAAGCAGCATGTCTGTGCCTGTGTTGGCTTCATTTCCGTGCCTCTGCTGCTTACATCCACGCGCCTCACACGACACTGGCCTCCTGTGCCTGCGTCAACGTGCCTGTAGAACCTGCACTTCCGTGCCTCGTGTGCCTGCATCCACATGCCTGTAGAAAGGCTCCACTTCAGCACTACCACGTGACTTCGCAAACATGATGCCTTCATTTCTGTGCCTACACGTACATGCACCCACGTGCCTAATGTGTCACTCGCCTAGACTCACGTGCCCCGTAATGCCACACCCACGTGACTTCGCGAACGTGGTTCTGTAACCGAGTAGTCGGACCCATGCCTCTGCCGCCATACGTTTGTGCATCCAGAGAGTGCACACCCGTGACTTGAGAAAACACACGTACGTGCCTGTTTTGGATTCACCTTTTCTGCCTTCCATGCCTGAACCAACGTGCCTTTGTCGCTCCCGAGACTTCACAGCCATGCCTCTTTAACTGAGCATTCTAACACATGCCTCTCCCAACGCACTCTTGTACTACATCCACAGGGTTGATATCCGTGCCTCGAGAAGCAGCATGTCTGTGCCTGTGTTGGCTTCATTTCCGTGCCTCCGCTGCTTACGTCCACGCGCCTCACACGACACTGGCCTCCTGTGCCTGCGTTAACGTGCCTGTAGAACCTGCACTTCCGTGCCTCGTGTGCCTGCATCCACATGCCTGTAGAAAGGCTCCACTCCAGCACTACCACGTGACTTCGCAAACATGATGCCTTCATTTCTGTGCCTACACGTACATGCACCCACGTGCCTAATGTGTCACTCGCCTAGACTCTTACGTGCCCCGTAATGTCACACCCACGTGACTTCGCGAACGTGGTTCTATAACCGAGTAGTCGGACCCATGCCTCTGCCGCCATACGTTTGTGCATCCAGAGAGTGCACACCTGTGACTTGAGAAAACACACGTACGTGCCTGTTTTGGATTCACCTTTTCTGCCTTCCATGCCTGAACCAACGTGCCTTTGTCGCTCCCGAGACTTCACAACCATGCCTCTTTAACCGAGCATTCTAACACATGCCTCTCCCAACGCACTCTTGTACTACATCCACAGGGTTGATATTCGTGCCTGGAGAAGCAACATGTCCGTGCCTGCGTTGGCTTAATTTCCGCGCCTCCGCTGCTTACATCCACTCGCCTCACACGACACTCGCCTCCTGTGCCTGCGTCAACGTGCATGTAGAACCTGCACTTCCGTGCCTCGTGTGCCTGCATCCACATGCCTGTAGAAAGGCTCCACTTCAGCACTACCACGTGACTTCGCAAACATGATGCCTTCATTTCTGTGCCTACACGTACATGCACCCACGTGCCTCACGTGTCACTCGCCCAGACTCTTACGTGCCTCGTAATGCCACACCCACGTGACTTCACGAACGTGGTTCTGTAACCGAGTAGTCGGGCCCATGCCTCTGCCGCCATACGTTTGTGCATCCAGAGAGTGCACACCCGTGACTTGAGAAAACGCACGTACGTGCCTGTTTTGGATTCACCTTTTCTGCCTTCCATGCCTGAACCAACATGCCTTTGTCGCTCCCGAGACTTCACAACCATGCCTCTTTAACCGAGCATTCTAACACATGCGTCTCCCAACGCATTCTTGTACTACATCCACAGGGTTGATATTCGTGCCTCGAGAAGCAGCATGTCCGTGCCTGCGTTGGCTTCATTTCCGCGCCTCCGCTGCTTACATCCACGCGCCTCACACGACACTGGCCTCCTGTGTCTGCATCAACGTGCCTGTAGAACCTGCACTTCCGTGCCTCGTGTGCCTGCATCCACATGCCTGTAGAAAGGCTCCACTTCAGCACTACCACGTGACTTCGCAAACATGATGCCTTCATTTCTGTGCCTACACGTACATGCACCCACGTGCCTCACGTGTCACTCGCCCAGACTCTTACGTGCCCCGTAATGCCACACCCACGTGACTTCGCGAACGTGGTTCTGTAACCGAGTAGTCGGACCCATGCCTCTGCCACCATACGTTTATGCATCCAGAGAGTGCACACCGTGACTTGAGAAAACACGGGTACGTGCCTGTTTTGGATTCACCTTTTCTGCCCTCCGTGCCTGAACCAACGTGCCTCACGTGCCTAACGAAACATGCGCCGTGACACTTCCATGGTCCCACTGCCACGCCCGCGTCGCTCCTAAAACTTCACAACCATGCCTCTTTAACCGAGCATTCTAACACATTCCTCTGCCACCGCACCCTTGTACTACATCACAGGGTTGATACCCGTGCCTCGAGAAGCAGCATGTCTGTGCCTGTGTTAGCTGCATTTCCGTGCCTCCAGTTCTTACATCCACGTGCCTCACGCGACACTGGCCTGTCCCGTGGTGCTCTAACTGCCTGTAGAACCCACACTTCCGTGCCTCCTGTGCTTCCCACTAGAAGTGCCTGTAGAACATGCACTTCCGTGCCTCCTGTGCCTACATCCACGTGCCTGTAGAACCTGCACTTATGTGCCTCGTGTGCCTGCATCCACATGCCTGTAGAGAGGCTCCACATCAGCACTAACAGTCTCAACACTAAAAAAATACTGTAGCACACAAATAAAACAAAAGCCAGGCATAACGAATCTTGATGCCCAAACGGACGGTTGAAGATTAGAGACGGTTCGATGGTTTCCATCTCTCCCTTCCTCTTCTACTAGCTTGCTTCCCCTTCCGCAAAGTAAATCTCGAAACCTTCATCACTCCCGCACGCTCTCCTCCTTCCTTCTGCACACAAACACAAACTCGAAATCGAGTTCGCGTCACCGGACAACCGCCACCGCGTTCGCCAACCACACTCAAATCCGACATACAAACAGCCACACTCTGCCCACGACAACACCAATAACCCCACCGGCTGCGGCGACCGACGGCGAGGACTTCAACAGCGGCGGCGGAAATCGCAACAAAAAAGGAGCAACGACACAATAAGCCGATGGAAGGGAAGAACACCGCACAAGTAATTGAAGGTAATTATCATTCTATCCCACTCCATTCCACCGGGTAGATCGTATTGATTTTTCCACTTCCAGGAACAGCAACCCTAGCCACCGCTACCAAGGAGTTTTCTAATAACCTAAATCAATTTGCCTAACAAATTGAACTAGCGCAGAGATGAGATTTAATAGAAATGCTACTGCTCTCCGCCCTAGGATTTTCGCCATACGATTTGTGCTCAAAGGTGAAAAACCTGAAACATCAGTAACTAGAATACGTCGATAGATCCAAACCCCGCAAGCATCCTGAGAGGCCAAAACTGATAACCGTACGAGATTTTCTACATCTCTTGTCCCGTCAATGTAACCGTTTTTCAAATTAAGTGCCTCTGGTGTGAAATACCGTGAACAAAGAATAGGTGTACCCTGTGCTTCTAGGGCAAAACAACCCGTGCCTCTCTATCCATGCAAATTTGTTTTCACACCACGCGGGTTTTTTTCTGTGACACTCGACTCTGCTTCTAACACCTGCCCATTTTTTATGCAGCAATGACAAATCCTCATGAAGAAGCTAAAATGCAGCAAAATACTGACGAAGACCCTGCTGAAGAGCATGCAATCCAGCAAGCTCCTGTCAAAGGTTTGAGCAAAAAGTCTCCACTGTCCATCTACAAAAAAAAATATTGAGATATTAATAACTTAACTGCTATCCTTGACAACAATAACTTAACTATGTCTACAAATAAAACTACCTGCCACTTTTTATGTATTTCTTTATAGAAAACATTAAAAATGTTCACACACTATCTTATTTTTAATTCAAAAACAGTTTAACTTACCCAATAAATCTTGAACTATCATTGATGATATTCCTCAAATTATGAAATATCACCTGCAGAGTGCATTTTTGTCTCAGAAAATGCTTCACCCTAACTTCACTACCCCAGCTGCACTCATAACCATAATTAATATTTTCTTCCATCCCCTGATTAGCTCAATCGGTAACAATAGTAATAACCTATCTTAACCCAAGAAAATAAAACTAAAAATCCCCTTTGGGAGTTTCACATTCCTTATGCATAATCATGGAAGATATATATTTTAAATGTGTATCAACTATTTTCGGACAAAAAGAGCATCCTTTTTTGTTACCTGGTCATTATACAGGACACGAAGACGGTGATATTCAAAGCGCAGAAACAGGCAGCATGTCTCCTCATTCATCAGAAAAGGACACAGAACAAAACATGAGGAACAAACCACCTGCGGAAGAAATGATAACTTACACCAGGCTCAACATGAATAAACATCTAGCAACAAGCAAAAAGAAGGAAATCAGATACAAGCACTGTTTTTACTCCTGGAGCAAAAAGGCAAAAGCAAAAGGACAATGCTGAAAACATCATTGACACTAGTACATTGCAGCATCAGCCATTACCTCTAATGGTACTCCCGCCAACAGCACCAACCGCCACGAAGAAACAAGATGAACGCAAGAAGAAAAACAAACGACAAAGGGTAGAAAAAGAACAAGATGATACCAACAGCAAAGGTTCAGATACCAATGATGACGACGATGACAGGGAACATGATGCAGATTTCATTCCTACAGAGGCGATGATGCCGAAGAGCATGACAGCAACGTAGAACATGACGACGATGTAAAAACACACTTATGTACTAATTTTGAATACCACTATTCAGCACTTAGGATCTAACGTTCCTTTCTAACGAAACCCTTTCTTTTTGTCTTCTGAAACAGAACAAATCAGGACAGAAGGACAGAAAGAGGAGAAAGACAAGCGGAAAAGAATTGGCAGCACCAACAGTTGACGAAGAACAGCAAGAAACAAACGAAGAGAAATGCCAAATCAAGGCAGGGGCAGCATTCGCTCATGTCAAGAAAGCCTGGAATTTACTTAAAGACCGTCACAAGCAAGATATTAGGATGACAGGATTTGGCAGCATAGATAACAGCAAAATAACGGGCTCCATCTGCAGACCACTTGCAGCACACATCTACGACAACCTGGACACAAAAAGCATGACAATCACCTTCGGTGATGGTACCGAAGACAAGAAAATCAAGATTACCAAGGAAGCTATACACAAGGTGTTTGGATACCCAAACGGCACGGAAAAGTCAGCACCAAGGCCAGAGAAGAGCCCAACTTCAATGAAAGAACTGATGTCAGACCTTGGCTTCAAACATACAAATTTCAAGCCAAAAGAACTGTTCAGGGAGCTAAAAATATTGGTGGAACTAGATGACGAACAGTCAAACAGGAAATCAGTTAAAATATTTTTCTTATTTTTTTCCACAACGTTGTCTGCGGGTCAAGCGCCGCTATCTTCGCCCGACAAGCTATAATGGTAGAGGACATGGACTATCCAGAGATGGCAAAGATGGATTTCTGCGAGGTAATCGTCGAATGTATTAAGGAAGGAGCCAAGATATGGCAGAAACACAGAAATTTGCCTCAGGAAGAAAAGAACAAAAAGCATGTCAATGGTTTGGCACAGGGGCCAGTAATCATGTACCTCGACTCCCTGCTGCTGCCAACCGACACAAAAGAAATGCGGAAGATTGCAAAGACAATGGACAAGACCTCATTACCACGAGCAAACCATCTCAAAGAGAGTGACCTAACGAAAATAGCTAGAGCAGACATGAAAAGGGACGGAAAAGCATGACCAGATGACTATGAATTTGGCAAAATACAGGTATAGCTATATTGTACATAAATCAGTCCTTCCCTTTTTGAAAACGGTTTCCATTCTAGTCAACTACATTACACCAAAACGATGCAGACATGGAAAGGAACAGCAGAGAGGATCTTCTATGCCAACACAGCATCAACTTTGTCTTCAATTCACCAGATAGTAGTAGAACATCGCAAACAACAGCAACACCAGAACACGACCAAACTGCTACCACCTCCACCCAAACGCCGGCGCGAACCACGTGTCGGCACCAGTCGAAGCAGGGAACCAAACAAAAGCATCAGCATAGGAGCAGAAGAAAGATTCGAAAGGATAAACAAATTGTTGGAAAAAGTACTCCATGAAGCAGAACAGATACCCGCAGTAACCACCAGGGCTGAACACCAATGCAACGAAAAGGAAAAGATATTGGATGAAAAAAACAAGAACCTAGTCGTGCAACAAACAATTGCCCTGATGGATTCATTAGAACAACTCAGACAATTTCAGGACATAGTTTGCACAAGGTACCTGACAGACAACGCGACCCTGCAGACACTAGAGCAAGCAGATCCAGCAACCTCAAGTAGACTAGCCGATGCCAACCGCACAAATGAAATCGTAGCCACAACAGAACCAAGAGAAAGGAGAAAAAAAAGAAGACGAAGAGAGGACGAGAAGAACAAAATCAAGGGACATAGGCATTGACAAGAACAAGATAAAGCGGCAAAAACAGGTAAGTAAATAGTAATGCATGGTGCCACACGCACCCTAAAGCAAACCCCTGTTTTCATACCTCAACTGAAAAGAACTGCCTCAATGCTTTCAGGAACGTACCAATAGCCCGCCAGGCCAAGATGAACTCCAACAGCAGGATGGTGTCAACAACCCCAAAAACACAAATGAACGGAACAAACAAAGCGACCTCACAACAGACAATGCTACAACAACAACTACCCCAACACAAGCACAAGATACGATCAACGTCAGAACCTGTGAAGAGGTCAGTATGAACATCCATTTTTCCTTTCAAAACTGGATAGAGTTATAAGTTAACTGACAAACCTCCAACAAAATATAGACTCAGCTGAAGAACAATCAAGTCAGCAGCCCTGCCAACCAAATGCAAGACGCTAACCCACAATCAACCGTTAGCATAACAAACGACAAAGAAGAAGAAAACAACGAGGAGGAGGTAAACTTCCATACCCACTATTACCCACACCGAAAGCTCATAAATGGCAGGAAAGAAAGTGAACCGCAAACTCATATTGTTTGATCTCCAGGTATCACAAGCACTGCAAGACCAAGAGACAACCCGTGTTGAAATTGAACCCCATAGTGAACCTCAAACAGACGAAGGCGTCACAGAACAGGAACTTTGTGTACAATAGATTTCCAGTGCCACAACATTGCAGATCACCATCACAAGTACAAAGGAGAAAGAGCAAGACATCCCAGCTGATGAGAAACAAGAGACTGTTATACCTGACAAAGAAACAGTAGAGGCAGGCACAAATAACCCAGTCATCAACACGGAGGTAAAAATTCAACAACAACAACCACTTTTCAAAATATTTTTATGATGTCTCAACTACCTAATACACCCCGCCACGGCAATACAAAGATTATAAGGTATGTCTCACCCTTTTCTTTGAACAAATGCAGGAAACAAACGAGTACGCTGATATCGAAGATCAAGAACTTCAAACAACAACATGTGAAGAGGTGAGGTTACAAAGCTCAGACACAAATGAAGTTCAATCTATAAATTCAATTTTTATTAAACAGGAAGAGGAAGCATGCGAAAGCACTGGCATAGACATTCGACAAGAAAAACTAGAGGACAACACGAGACAAGGAGAACTCGAGTACAAGCAGTAGAAAGTCCTGCAACTCCAGAGATAGAGGTCTTATAAAAAAATTGTAACTGAACAGTCAGAAATGCACCCATTTCTTAAATATTTTTTGTGTTGGTGCAGGCACAAGAAGCTCAAGAAACCATCAAAAATCAAGACCATCAAACACAACCAGAGGAGCCCAATGAACAACCCGAACATGTTCTTCAAACGATAGACAATAATGCCACTGAAGACCAAGCCACAAAAAATTCACTCACCAAACAACAGGTACCAGAGACAGGGGCAGCGTCAACGACTGAAAAGGTAAACTTACGAAACCTGCAACTATGAAATTATAAAATTGCTGCGTGCACAATCAAATAAACTCAAACCTACCACATTTGTATTCAGTCCAATGGACTCTCACTTTGCCGCCTCTATGTTTGAACAGCTGCAAGAAAAAAACAAGGTCAGTGACGATGAACAGCAAAATAAAGAGCAACAGAAGGACCCAAAACCACCACTGAACGAAAAATCAACAGTAACAACAACAAATACAGAGGTGAAAACACATAAAACCTCTTCATGAACTTATAGTTCAAAAACACGCATTTGACATTTCACTACTTTCCTGCATCGCAGAGAGAGGAGACCAATGAGCAAAAGGAGGACACTGAAGAAGGGCAACATGTTCTTCAAAAGGCAGTCATCAACGTAACAGAAGACCAAGCCCCAAAATATTCACTCACCGAAAAACACGCAGCAGAGAGGGCAGCAGCAACAACGACTGAAAAGGTAAAGTTACATACGTTGATCCTATCAAAGTATAAAATAGCTATATGGAACCTCAAATGCACTGCCACTTAGCCACCTGTGTGTTTCAAAAGCTACAAGACAAAAATGACGGCAGCGGCGATGAACTACAAAAGAAAGAAGAAGAAGATGCCCAAAAACCTCCACTCTACGAAGAACAAGCACAACATTCAGCAGCAACGATTGAAGAGGTAAAGTTACATAAGCTGATTCTACGAAAATATAAAATCATTCCATGAGAATTAAAATGCACTCAAACTTAGCCACCTTTATGATTGAACAGCTGCAAGACAAAAACCATGACAGTGACGATGAACACCAAAACAAAGAACAGGAGGATACCTAAGAAACTACACTCGACAAAGAATGGGTGGAACAGTCAGCATCACCAACGACAGCTCAACAGGTGAAGTTGCACAAAATATTTCCACAAAATTACACGACTTAATCACAATCAAAATAGCTCAAACAACACACCAAATGCTTCGCTATTTTCCCATAACAGCTGCTATAATTAAAATAAAGTAGCAAGTTAAATTATTTCAATGCTTTTTCAATGATAACACAGAAACACGAAGAAGGCGACCACGGAGATACAAGCAATGAAGCAGACACGCACATTGTTCCAGAGAAAGAAGCAGAAACCATCGAAGAAAACCCTACACCGTCGTACGATGCCAATTCCCCTGGCAGAGAGGTCAGTGCCAACCAGGTCGAGACTGAAAAACAAGACGGAAAATACCACCAGCAAGACACGACGGTTGACAAGGAAAAACATGATGCTAAGAAAAACACAAACGACTCAAATGAGGATGCAGCAAAAACTGAACAAAAGGGTACAATGCAAAAAGAAGAACATAACATGCCGCAAGAAGCAGAAGGAGAACTTAATTGCTATCTTGTGATCTTATGACTTGGAATTATTTACATTAAATTCAAAATAATCGCAGGCACAATGGAGAAAGGGGACAAAGATAGTGATTCCGTCAACAAAGCCATCGAAGACCTGTACAACGTTATATGCAAGCCATGGACACAGAGAGAAATGTAAGTTCCTGCAACTAACACAAAACACATTATTACACACGATCATTTTGACTGTATCATGTGTAAACTAAAACATTTTTCTAAATATACTTTGCAGGGATGAGCTTTTCATTACAACGAACAAGTTTGATGTCAATCTAGGCCATGTCGCCGAAAGCTTCAAGGTCGGTAAATCAGTACGCACCGAAGCAATCGAGCCCATGCTAACAATCTTGAGAAAACAACTAAATGGCACAGGGAGAAAGATTCTGTCGCTAAGCAACACTGTAAGTAAAGATCACGGCAAAAGAGTCAAGTTTAAAACAATATATATGACTTTATAAATAGATAAACTTCCCCTATAACTGAACTTACAAATTCCCTTTGTGTATCTGTGACAAAACAAGCAGCACTCGATAAAGGAAGCCGACGACGAAGATCCAATGTGCTACAGAAATAATGATCAAGAGCACATTAGAAAAAAATTACTACCTGCCAGGCTTAGATCATTTTTCAACATGCAAGAAGAAGAAAAACTGCAAGATTATAACATGGTAAGCAGATCAGCTTGCGTGTATATTATGCAAAAGTTCTCATTTTATTTTATGTTTCTAAATATAAGAAGATTTCCAAATATTTTATTTTTATTTTTGTTTTGCAGTTCCTTCTACCATGTTCGTTGCGCGGATTTGAGCAAGATGAAAATACAAGTCATTACTTCACCATTACAGTTAACATGCAAAAACAGCGCTTTGAACTCCTTGACTCTTCAACTGCATATCCAGGCACAATAGAATTCTTTAACAATGTAACCAGCAAATTAATGAAAATATGGAAGCACGTAAGCACAGAGCTACAGCTTTCACAAAAAAGCATCGACCATTTCAAAAGGGTCAAACTGCAGGTGCCACTTCAAGGAGAAGACACGTAAGCACTTCCAACATTTCACTTCTTTCTTTTTTTCAATGCAAGATTCACTACTACAATTACTGAAATAATCCTGTTCTTTCGTCTTTTCAATGCAACAATTACCACTACCATTGCTCCAACACTTCTCTTCTTTCCGTTTGTTGAATGCAACAATCTTACTAGTACCATTCCTCTACATGCAGAATGGACTGCGCATTCTATATGTACATGAACCTGAAGCACTACTCCAATGATAGAACAGCATCAACCTTAGAGCCAGAACAAGTACCAGAGTTGAGGAAAAAAATTCTATATCAACTAATCACTCAACACAGAGGGAATACCAAACTGTCATTAATCAAGTGTACAACAGGTTAGTCTTTTCCGAAACTAATCCTTACAATTTTGTCACACTAGAAGAAGTAATATTCTTTTTTTTAATTATTATTTTTTGATTCTAGCAGATATGCTGAAGTATGAAGTCGATATGGGAGACAAAGAAATGCAACAGACAGAATGTTGCGTACTAGAAGAGTTTCCGCCAAATCCCGAGCCAAAAGAACATATTATGCATGCGACAACCACAAAAGAGCATGAAGTTATTGATATATCCAGTAAACACAAAGAGGTTATGGATGTCAGCAGACACGCCGTCGCCCAAGAATCTTGCACAGACGACGAAGAAAAGGATCCACCAGTAGAACCAGATCAACCACCACCAGACGACAAGACACCACACCATGCTGAAGAGCAAACGGACGAGCAAAATATCAACAGCAATACCCCGAGCACAGAGCAACTTGAACAAACAGGCACTGATTTAAAAGAGGATGGCACAAGCAACTACGTACCAAATACACAAGAACATGTTTCCGAGCAGAAGAAACAACATGTTCTTCTTCAAGAAGAAACAGGCTCGACAAGCAATCAGCAAGGCACCTCCAGCACCATCTCTCTAGAGTTCCTAAAACCCAAAACAATGGAAAAGCACGACGAAGTTGATGAATTTCGTTCAAGCCTTACCCCGCTCCAACTAGAGGAATACAACGAGCATGTAAAGATGGGCGTTGGATTTGATGTAATCAAAACATGGCTGAATGACCATGAAAGCTATGAATTCAACAAAGATCCCACGCCGTATCTGACAATCTTGCAGCAAGAATCAGGAGAACATTCAATGCCTCAATCATCTGAGAACAGCTCAGACAAGAAAATCTCAGTCAAGAAGAGACCGGTAAAGCCTTCAAGAAAGTTGCATGGAAAAATTCCTACTTTTGTCCCAGGAGATTTCAAATATATGGACAAAGCCAGAGCACTTCATGAATACCTATTCAGCAAAGAAGGACATGACGAATGCGGAGAGTAAGTACTTTCTCTTGTCACAACAAAAAAACAAAGAAATGTTGCCCCTTTTAAAACCAACCTAACTAATGTATAAACTTTTTCTGCTTGCAGTCTAAACGTAGATATTAGCTCGAAGCGACCCGATTGGATTATAGGAGAACAAATGATGGAACAGCTATGGAAAGGAGATCATGGACAGATGGAGGGATCCATCGCAAACGCATTGTTCGAAGAATGGACAGTGCAGCAACAATACAACACAACCGATAAAGCCATACTTCCCGTAGAATTTGCAAACGTATGAAGTCCAATTTGACAAAAAACACTTGCATCATTTCAGTGATTACAAAGATTGTACTAAAAAGTAGAAATTTTTTGGCCGCAGATCGTGCTCGGTGTTAAAATTGGAGAAAAAGGAGGACTAGCAGAATTCAATGAGGACGAAGCATTGAAATAGTTTGCACCCCTTGTAACAGGGAAGGAACTTTTAAAGAAAAAGCTGGTAAGTTAATAGAAATATACAAACATAATTCATTTTTCCTACAGATTGCACATTTACATGTCATTTAATTCTCCTAACAAGAATGAACTTTAACTCACTCTGTCTCCAAACACCGCAGATTATGATACCTCACAACACAGCTAAACACTACACACTGTACGTGCTCAACAAGTACACAAGCATCATCGACATACTTGACTCACTGAATTACAGAGACGGAGACGGAAAGAATACATGGAAAACACACCATAAGGATCACCCAGAACTGGTATGTCAATTCAACCTTGTTTTCTAATTGGTTTTCCAATTCCTGCATTCCCTTGTTTAATGCCAAAACCCAACAATAACTCCAAACCGTAATCACAGATTAAAAGGATGCACGCACTCATGAAGAAGCATTACGGCGAACCGAACTGGTCGAGGATAGCAGAAACACCAAACACGTGCCAAAACAGCAGGGTACCCAATGCGGACACTTCATGGTTCAATTTGCAAAATACTGGAATGGCATTGATCTCATAAAAGATGATGAGGATTTCGATGTAAGTGAATAGTACGAGAGCAACAATTTTAATTTTTACAAGCAGCACTACTTGAATACTTCAATTATCTCATGAAAGAAAAATAAAAGAATATCCAATGACCTCCATGCAGCAAAGCAACGTAGATGCCGAGTGGAAACCAGAGTTCCTTTTACAGCCATATTTGGTGAAACAAACCAAGTAAAGTGCGAGAAACTACCTGGAAGAATCAAAGAATTCAAACCAGAAACTTCAAAGTTCTTTCCCACCAACAAAGGTAAGAAAATCATTTCTACTTATCTTTTTTTTTGTAATAACCTACCCATCCCACGGTTCACCAATGTCTTTCGTATCACAAGAGCTTACATATTACATATCTGCTTCCGCTCATAGAAACAGATGAAACTAAAAGGGAAAAAAGACGAAGCACCAGTCCATACCCAAAACATTCTCATTGCTTCCAACACACAACGGAGGCGTCCGACCTCTTCCATCTAGTCATGAGCGACAGCTGGCAGGAAGAATACAAAAAGTGAGTTGTTTTCTATTGCACCTCAAAAATAGTTGGACAGAGGCCAAAAATAATGTAAAAATATGTTTCTCACTGACCGTGACCTCCAAAATTATTTAATCTCCCTATCGCAGCAAAACTATATTTAGGCGCATCCGCAGGGACAGTGAAAGCACGCAACTTACTGGAGCCCAACTGAAGGCAGTATTTGGTCCAAGACCAGCACAGACGAACATACCACTTCATATGGAAAAGAGGATCCTCGATGACATAGCAGAAATCTGGGAAAGCAGACAAGATTCAAAACAGAGTGACAGAGTAATATTAGGCCCAAACTTTGCAGAGGTAAACTTTTAAAAAGCAAAATCTTGTCTATATTGCAACACCTACTCTTTTTATATTGTTACACAGCTCTTTTTTCTAACAGTTTTTTCATCGTAATTATTGTTTGCAGCATATATTGGATTTAAAGGAACACAAAACTACTATTAAAAAATTTAAAAATGAATTCCAAAAAAGAAAGAATCAGCTGGTTCCCATGTATCTCAAGTAAAATCAACGGAAAAAGCTCTCAACAGCAAACATGGTAACAACCCTTTCCTCCATGACAAAATCTCAAAATATGCATTCTATTAAATTACTTTATATTAAACTGTCATCTAAGCAACAAGTATTTTGTACGCAGATATTCGTTCCAATGGAGAAGCATGACCGCTATGTACTATATGTGTTGGACAAATACAAACACAAAGTTCACATTATTGATCCTCGAGAAACGACTCCAGAGGAATTTGAGAAAGAAAAGATAGACGTGGATAAATTGGATCTAAAAGAAGCATCTCGAGTTCTTTAGGAAAATGAAGATGCTAAAAAAGAAAGAGAAAGACAGTTTCACGAATATCATGTTCATAAGTCGGCAATCGTAAGCATTTATACATAACAATTTTTTCAGTTTTACAAGTTGCAATATTAAAATAATTAATTACAAAATGCAATATTCCCAGGTACCTAGGTTTAAAGAAGTCTTCAACACCATACTAGGACAAACAATGAATGCCAAGGGTACAAGATGGTAGATTCATACCGTGCAAGATGTTCCAGTGGTAGAAAAGGGAGAATCAACATTTGCTGTTTTAAAGATTGCATTCCTCTACAATGGTGAAAAGTTTGTCGAAGACCTGGAAGATTTGACAGTAAGTTTATATAGATTTACTTATAAACAACTTATACGCACAAACTCTAATAATATACTTCCCTTCTCGGCAAAATTTCACAGGATGAGGTCGAAGACTGGAGGGCAGAGGCAATGTACATTCTCTTAAGTAGCGAGATGAATCAAGTCAAAGCTAGTGAAATGGGTGACGAGATTAGCAAGATCTTGAGCAAAAATGAAGACTAAAACTTCTGATTTAGCCCGCGAGGCTAATTCTATCTAGACGTGACAAAAAAGTTTATCAATAACTCACATTTCTATGTAATGTAGTTAGAAATTGCGTGTTCATGTTGAAAAGATAACTATTTCGACAATAGTGCCTCTTACATCATCAGAGAGTGCCAGTAAACTATAAACAACAATGCCTCTTCTTATTTGTACGACAGCAGTGACTCCCAAAACGAACCCTTACGCGTGACTCTGCAAACCACCCTCCCGTGCCTCCAGAGGCGACATGGCCTTGTGCCACCAAACCCTGGGTCACCATGCCTCCGGGCAATATCAACACACACACATACCCTTACGCGTGACTCTGGAGACCACCCTCCCGTGCCTCCAGAGGTGACATGGCCTTGTGCCACGAAAGCCTGGGTCACCATGCATCCGGGCAATATCCACACACAAATACCAAGAACGCCTCAACCGTGGCTAGCTCCTACGCACACGTGACTTCACATGCTTCAAACCCGTGCCTCTGGAGGCAACATACCAATGACTTCACGTGACTTCACATGCTTCAAACCCGTGCCTCCGGAGGCAACATACCAATGCCTTCGTAGTATACACACACGTGACTTCACATGCTTCAAACCTGCCTCTGGAGGCAACATACCAATGACTTCACGTGACTTCACATGCTTCAAACCCGTGCCTCCAGAGGCAACATACCAATGCCTTCGTAGTATACACACACGTGACTTCACATGCTTCAAACTCGTGCCTCTGGAGACAACATACCAATGACTTCACGTGAGTTCACATGCTTCAAACCCGTGCCTCCGGAGGCAACATACCAATGCCTTCGTAGTATACACACATGTGAATGCACGCACAAACCTAGCTCATAAGCAGACGTGACTTCACATGCTTCAAACTCGTGCCTCTGGAGGCAACATACCAATGACTTCACGTGACTTCACATGCTTCAAACCCGTGCCTCCGGAGGCAACATACCAATGCCTTCGTATTATACACACATGTGAATGCACGCACAAACCTAGCTCATAAGCAGACGTGACTGCACATGCTTCAAACCCATGCCTTTCGAAACAAAGCAGCTTGCCTTTTGCACAACCTACTATATAAAAATTAAACAAGCAGGTTCCCTCACGCCGGAGGCGCCGTGCCACACCACGACGTACAACGCGCCGCACGACCAAGCACGCCGCACGACCAACACACACTTCGACCTATGCCCCCCTTCAAGATGTTTATGAAAATTGAACGAGCCGGAGGTTCCCTCGCGCCGGAGGCGCCGTGCCACACCACGACGTACAACGCGCCGCACGAACCAGCACGCCGCACGACCAACACACACTTCGACCTATGCCCCCCCCCTTCAAGATGTTTATGAAAATTGAACGAGCCGGAGGTTCCCTCGCGCCGGAGGCGCCGTCTCACACCACGACGTACAACGCGCCGCACGAACCAGCACGCCGCACGACCAACACACACTTCGACCTATGCCCCCCCCCCCCTTCAAGATGTTTATGAAAATTGAACGAGCCGAAGGCGAGCCGGAGGCGCTTTTCTTCAATTTAGTAAAGTTATTATACACCCGTGCCTCTTCTAGTGTTCACTTGTGCCTATAAAGAAGTCACACAATTGAATGACTGTGGAGACTGCTGTTTTACATTAAAAAGTTGCTTTTTTTCTTTACTTGAAAGGTGACATTTGATAGTGTTGATAGTCCCCGCCCGTAACTACCCCATAAATCTCCATTACCCGGAAATATAATGGGAACAAAAAGGGAAACGGGAAAGGGAAACAGGGAACCAACCGCGCGAGCGGGTATTTTTTTTGTGTTATCGCGCGGAAAGGGAAAACGAAAAATTCTGATAGTTCAAGGGTCAAACTGCAAAACGCATCAAACCACAAACCGGAAAGGAAAAACCGGAAACCAACCGCGCAACTGCTTTTCCCTTGCGGGAGCGCTCCGCGCACGACACTTGTCACGCGCGGAGCGCTCCGAAGGAGCGCTCGTTAACTAGTTGCTCCCAACAATTCCGCCGACATGACTTTGTCCTTCACTCTCCCAAGCGGCTACCAATTCAAAAAAAAAGAGCATTGCTTTGAAAACATAAGATGCATGACAAGACAGAATATAACCCTCAATCGTAAGTTTGCTACGTACGTATGTTCCGCAATACCAGGGATTGGACAACAGAGAGACGCAAAACAACCCTAGAACTGCAATCTTCAGCCCACAGACAATTCCCAACCAATCCGAGGTGGATGCAGGATCTTGGTTTGTGCCTGCCATATTGCTAAGAGCATCTCTAGCAGACCCCGTATAAATAGTCAAACCCGCAAAATAACCGTCTTTTGCAGTTTCAGACGGAAAAACGAGCCCGAACAGACCCTGCAAAATCGTTCGACTCTTAAAAAAATTTAAGGGGCCTGCAAACGCGAACGCGAAACCCTTATATATACAATTTTGAGGGCAACTTTAATAGGGCCCTGCATACCGGTCAACGTTGGCGGTTGAGGAATCTTTGCTCCCGCCAACGCCATGAAGCTCACCCGGCCGCCGCGCCCGTCCACCTCCCGGCCGCCGCCCGGCCACCACGCCCGTCCGCCCCGGCCACCGCGCTCGCCCGCCGGCCGTCTGATAGCCGGCCGGCCCTCCGTCCCGGCCGCCGCGCTCGCCCGTAGCTCCGCGGCCCTCGAACGGAGCTAGCTAGCTAGCTCAATCCATTCAAACGGAGCTAGCTAGCTAGCAGCTCAATCCATTCGAACTGAGCTACCTAGCTAGCAGCTCAATGGATTCGAAGAGCTAGCTAGCTAGCTCGATGCGCCGGCCGTTGGATCCCGCCGGGGCTCGCGCCGCCCCGGTAGCCTTGGCCTCCGCGCATGCCGCACTCGCCCCGGCCGCCCTGGCCTCCGCCCGCGCCGCGCTCGCCTCTTGTTTTCCCTCGTCCGCCTGTTTGCCGGATTGACGCGAGGAAGAAGACGACTAAAAAAAGAGCTAGCTCTGAGTCTGTTCGGTATATTCGGAGAATATTTTTTTTTACGGGTTGATTATACGGGGTCTGAGTCTGTCCTCGCCCGCGCAGGCCTGCATATACCCTTTTTCATGAACTGCAAAAGACTTATGCGGGTCAGGATTTTGCGGGGTATGCTAGAGATGCTCTAAGGCAGCTCCATTCCACGTAACCTTCGTTCGGACTGCAAGTAAAGAAAATATGATTCGCTTCTTCCGGATTGCCACAAAAAGAACAAATACCATCGCATGTTGAATATTATTCCCACAAAGAGAACAAAAACCATAGCAATAGTTATTTGTCACTCGACATTGATAGCCGTCCGATGAAGACCATCGCACCTCTTTTGCAGTTGCACGACCTCGGCGCTAAAATCAGGCTACTCTTGAGGTGACCCAGAAATAGTTATTTCTTTCTTTTTTTAGCATGAGAAATACTTATTTCTAGGTCGCCTAAGAAACAGAAGAAGAAGAAAAAAAACCAATACAAAATCAACCTACCTAGGCAGCTAGATGATATGAAAGCTGCACCTTCTAACAAAATTCAAAAGCACAGTGATGCTTTTCGTTTCCAAACTTCATTTCATGGAACCGTGACCCGGTGATTAAGCCGGTCCATCGTCCATGTGCTAATTACACTCCAGGACAAGAGCTTGCACAGTATAAAGTACGTCCTCTCTCCT
The DNA here is from genome assembly GCF_018294505.1 of Triticum aestivum. NCBI lineage: Eukaryota > Viridiplantae > Streptophyta > Magnoliopsida > Poales > Poaceae > Triticum > Triticum aestivum. The sequence goes on from NC_057799.1 coordinate 104,243,939, forward strand.
TACAGCTCAATCATCATCATGACCAAATTGACGCACGCACGAACGAACGATCCAGCCACGTACGGGACCAACACCGCACCATCACCAATCACCAAAAGGTAAAGCGACCGATCGATCGAGGACGAATTCAATGGCCCGGCGGACCCATGATAAAGCCAGCCGTCCGCCGAAGCTGCCTGTGATTGATTGATCATCACCACACCACACCACACTCTTTATTTAATTAACCACGCAAAAATCAAACAACTTTATATAGCAGGAGCAAAGTAATATATGTATCCCTCCATCATCGATCCTTCTGTGTTCGTCATATGCACTTTTACACGCAAAGTTATACGGGTCAATCAATCAATCAATCACCAAATCAAGATGAAAGAAAGAAAGAAAGAAACAAGAGAGAACGTAAGGGAGAAACGATTTACAAGCCAAAACCTCACCAAACATTTCTTAGTAGCTACTAGGAGTATTATAAACTCGCGTATACGTTACGATCTGGATCTTTGCATGTCGTGGCGGCGGCAGCGGTTGATTGCCGGCCGCCGGCCGTTGGTGTCGGGCTGTCGGTTGGATGAGTTCAATTCAAGCACCAGTTGATGCCGAGCCCGTGCGCGTCGAACTGCCCCGCCGCGGCGTCGGCTGCGGCCTTGCTGTCGCCGTAGATGCACTGGCCCTGCTGGTGGTACTGCGGGTAGCCGCCGTCGAACACGTAGTCTGACCACTTGAGCTCGTCCAGCGCCGCGCCGTAGTGGTCGGCGCAGCTGCTGATCGACCCCAGCTCCAGCCACGGAAGGTGGTGGTTGCTGCTGCTCTGCGTCGTCGACGACTCGAACCCGCTGCCGCTGTTGCTCGGGTTGTTGTTGCAGCACAGCTCGTCCGTGGTGGCGTTGGTGTTGGCCGCGCCGCCGGGGCTCACGCCGGCCATCGAGTTCAGCGTGCTGGAGCTCGACACCGACGGGATAACCCCGCCGTGCAGCGCGTCCGCATCCAGGTACCCGGCGAAGTCCGCCGTCTGGTTGTTGTTGTACCCCGACAGCGAGGACAGGGACCCATCGTCGCTGCACCCGCCCACCACGCCGCCGGCGCCGTCCATGCTGCCCCGGCTGTACACGTAGCTCTCCGCCGACACCAGCGGCGGCATGTGCGGTCCCCCCACGGGCGACGACAGTATCAGCTCGGCCTCGCTGAACACGGCGCTGCGGCTGACAGGCGTGGCGGCGGCGGGAGCGCCGGCGGGGGCGAGCGGCTTGTGGGTGGCCGGGTCGATGCCGCGCTGGCGGAGCTTCTTCTTGATGAAGGAGTTCCAGAAGTTCTTGACCTCGTTGTCGGTGCGGCCGGGCAGCTGCGCGGCGATCTGAGACCACTTGTTGCCGAGGATGGAGTGGAGGTGGATGATGAGGTCCTCCTCCTCCTGGGAGAAGGCGCCCCTCTTGAGGTCCGGCCTCAGGTAGTTTATCCACCTCAGCCTGCAGCTCTTCCCGCATCTCTCAAGGCCTAATAATGCAGCAACAAATTAATTAAAACCCGATTAACACCATCAAATTGGCACTACTTCAAAATTGTTAACTAGTTCTCCACAGAAACCATCTCGAATTTAGACAGAAAATGTTGTAGTGGCACTAGCATTACTGGCGAGTAAGCTACTGCTGCATTGGCGGATCAAGGAGGGGGCAAGAGCTAGTGCAGTAGTAGTGAGCTAGGGATGTGGCTATAGGCTGGTACGGTACCTGCAATCTTGGGGACGGAGCTCCAGCAGCCGTTGCCGTACTTGGCAATGTGGTTCATCAGCTTCTCGTCCTCCTCCGGCGACCAGAGGCCGCGCTTCAGCCTCTTCTTCATCCCGCCCGGCCGCTTCGACATGCCGCCGACTGACTGAGACGACGCGAACGAGAGCTCAATGGCGTTGCCGCCCGTGCAGCTTTGCTAGCCGGCCGTGGCGAGCAGAAGGCGGCGGCCGACGGTGGCGGCAATGGCAGAGGAAGAAACGACCGACGGAGCGATGGAGGGAAGACAAAGCGAGGCCAGAGTATAAAAGGGGCCTCAAGGCGGAAGGCGGGGGGTCGCTCTCAGGTAGGTGCCAACGTAGCGCTTGCCTCGCTCTTGCTAGCCATTGTAGACAGTACACACACACACAGAGAGAGAGAGCTAGCCAGTGTCAGTACTGCTGCCGGTGTACTCTCTCATCTTTTCAGCTCCAGTGAATCCGCCTTTGCCCATCCGTCGGAGCAGATAGTTGGTCGTGAAATCTTTTATCTTTGGCCCGTGTGTCGTGTGTGTGTGGGCTGATTAGACAAAGAGATTAGGTCTCGTAACTGTCCACCCAGCTGCGGTAGGGCTGGTTGACTCTTTTGTGTCCCCCTGCTTTTCCGCGCCTTTCCTCTCCTCAATCATTTTTCACCTTGACACCTTTGCATCCTCCACTACCACCACACAGATGCTGCATGCATTGCATGCACCCTAGCAAACCGGCCCCGTGGGACTTCGGATGACGCTCACTTTGCGTTAACATCACTTCTTGATGCTGCAAGTTATCTGGAACGCACGCAATTGAGCAGCACGGCAGCAAACATTTCCTGTCCATCGTCTATCACGTAATGCAACTATTCTCCACCAGGCATATGAACCACAACAGTTACGTGTGTAGCCCATTCAATTCCTGTCAATACGTGTACGTGTCATATATTTTTTTACGAAAATACCATATCTATTATAAAGATTCAGTGGAGTACAAAGCACCCTAAACATAATAAAAATTACATCGAGGTCCATGAACAACAGAACAACCATTGCCGGTGCCAGAAAGAGCCGCCGACGCGCCGCTGTCGCCGCTCTCAAACTTGAGCCGGCCTGACCTTGTCGATGACAGCCGGAAAGTCTTCGTGCACGTGCCCCCTAAGGACCAGCGTTCGGGAGCCACAGTCATCAGCATTGAATCCTTGAATCGATCTGAAGAACCTAGCACCAAATCTCGCCGTTGCGTATGCACGAAGAGAAACCCTAATCTCACCGCTCCTAGGAGCTGGCAGGACTCTACGCCGGAGCTCCGTCTAATCCGTCCCGACGAACAAGCTTGAGGAGGATCGGATCCCGAAAGACTGACTCGAAGAAGTGCCGGCATCTGTTCGAGTGCGGCCCTTGCGAGAACCAAAACCCTATCTATCTAAGTCGAGGCACGAAGAATACCCTCCCTGCCACCGGCCGCCGGAGCGGCAGGTGGAGGGAAAGCGAATCCATGGGCTCGCCGGCGAAGATCGAAGGGAAGAATGCTTTCCCTAGCCGCATTGCGAGAGGGGAAAGAAGAAGCTTGTAATCAATCTTGCCGGTATGTTCTGCATAGGTGTCACTTTAGAATAATGTCTCAATCAAAGTTAACATTTTTAAGTTAGCATGGCAAACATTTAGCTGTTCCTGTCCATGTACGTAGAAAGAATCGCAAACAATTATTGACAGAGTCAAAATATTTCTGTCGGTCATGCAACATTTACGTACATAACCCCTTCACCTCCTGTCGATATACATGCTACTCTAGAATATGTCTCAATCAATAAAGACTTTTTGAGTTTGTCTATAGATGTAAAAAGAATCAATAACAACTACTGGTAGGTATTTTTAAATTTAATTGTTTTAGAGAATCAGTAATCCAAATGATTTGTTGGAAATGGTGCCAATATATACTGAAAACGACAGGTATTTCAACACGCGGGTAGTACTGCTTACTAGCCGAATGCCACAGTAGAAGAATCTTATCATGCCACTGATGCGTACGGAGGCAAGTGATCCTATCATTAGGGTGAAGATTGGATTCAACGAAAGTAGGAGCTGAGAGAAAAGGCCAAATGACCCATGTGACACAAGAGAATTAATCTGGGGATCGACACTACAGCAAAGCATGTGTGGACAACGGGGCGCTGCAATGATGGCCACATAACCATTTGCTAAAACACGTTCCCTTTTCCTAGCTAGCTAGCCTATACGACGAAGCAATCAAACTAGTCTATAATGTGTGCGATCCCTGCTTTGGCCACAGCGATCCAGGGTTTGTATATGGAACAGATCATCGGGTAGATCATTTTCCCTGGCAGAGAGCCGGTCGCCAGCGAATAGTGACGGATTCAAATAGTGACCGCGTGACAAAGAGCGTTTATAGCACACGTGCCCCTACGCTACGCACCGACAGGGTTCACTGTGGTGCTCGCGCCTGACTGCATGAAATGTTGGATTCACGCTACGTACGAGCGGCCCGGCGCCATCTGCGTCAGCCGTCGTCGACTTGTCGCGCTCGCGCCCGTCTGCGCCTTCTTCTTCGTTGGAATGAGACATGAAGCGGAGTCCACATACTGGAGCAGAATGGACGGCGGAGATGGGATGAGCCGGTCGACACCTGAGCTCGCCGGAGAGGTCACGCTTTGGATTTAGGGTTGAGGGGAGGAGGGAAGGGGCGAAGTCACGGCATGTGCCGGGAGCAAGCTCGGGGTGATATTTTTCGTGGTCCATGGATCTAGAGGGAGATTGGCAGGGAGCCTGCGGATTTGCTGTGAAACGTTTGACGCTGGGTGGCGCCGAATAACGGGCCGGCGAACGGAGTAAATCTACAGGGTGCACGGAGGAGGCGGAGCAGTGACGACGTTGACACGCCCGCTAGTTGCCTAGTTGTATGGCTTACGAGGCCGAGAGGCAGCGTCAACTAACTTACCAGGGCAGTGGAGAAGATCTGTGGTTGGCGTCGAGGTGAGGGAGGTCCGTGATATGCGCTCTGTTGCGAGAAATAACACACAATCGACCAACCCATCAATAATCCTAGATGCACGCATTTTCATGGAAAAGTGGGCCCTGCCTCACTCCAAATAAAACTGCCACCTAATTACAGTCCGTTGATTCGGTAAGACTAGTAATATTACTACGGCTCTTTGGTTCATAAGTCTAGGACTTTTTTTAGTCTCAACTTATAAGTCCTAAGTCCCTAAAAAGTTCCTACCTGTTTGGTTCCTGAGATTTAACATGGACTAAAAGACCATATTACAACTGTAAGTCCCTATAAGTCCCTCCTTGAGAGTCTTATTTCATAAGTCTCAAATGCCCACTTTAAGTCCCTTCTGTTTGGTTTGATAATATATCAATTTGATGATATATATATTACTACTATTTTCTATAAAGTTAGTCAAAATTTTAAAACTTTAACTTGAAACAAAAGCTAGACGTACACTTATTCGCGGACGGAGGGAGTAGATATGTGTGATGTTACTATCTATATTACTCCCATTGTGGGTAGTCTAACAATAAGTCCGTGCGTGTAGCATTACTGGCAACCCATTCCGAGATGCTTCCTGCGAATTTTCCATAAAAACAAATCATTCTGTAATATATAATCCATCATTTCCGGGCAAACGCCCCCTTTCTAAAAAAAATACATCATTTCGTTGGTCATTATGCATGTATGCGCAAACTATTCCACGTTCGAAACCGCAGCATGACCGATTGATGAGGCCACTATTTGTAAATCCCAGGGGACCGGTAGCTTGAAATCCTGCAGCTACGTGTGCATGCATTAAACCGCGCGTACACATGTCGCCCTCGACGCAGTACGCATCCACTGCACAAGAGTACCAGCCATCCTGTACGCCGCGACTCAAGGAAAATAGCTTTGGTACTTGCAGAGATATATTCATGTGCATTATTTTCTTGTATGTATAAAAATATATCCGAGATACCGTCCACGTGTTGATACTTGATACTCATAAAATATAATAGCTGGGACCTGATAATTTCAGATAAATGGGTTGGGAGGCTTGCCACGCCCGGACGGAATTGTGTGCTGTCTGTGTCTCCAAAAGTAAGTGAACAGGAACAGTGAGCTCGCTGCATCAGATAGCTTTAGAGCATCTACAACCAGATTTTGCAAATCCGGCCCCTCAAACGCCCACGGATAGTAAGCGGACACGTCCATGGACAGTGACCGGTCAAGCCTCAAAAAATGTGTCCCATATCCGGATACCTCAAATCCATATTATTACATGCAACGTAGCGATCTTTAAGAGGAACTCGTCTGGTCGCCGTGGCCATGTCCGGCGGCCGGCTGCGCTCCCCAGAGTGTTGGCCCTGTCGCGGCCAAGGTAGAGTAGGGTATGGGACACGAGCCGGCTCACGGGACTCAAGGCACCGTCGTCTCCCATGCCCTACTTTTCCTCGTAGAAACCCGGAACCCGTTGGGTGCCAGTGGACATCATATTGATGACGGGTCCGTCCGGGGACGAGCCGCCGTCGTCCACCACGATCGGTTGCGGCGCCCGAACTGATACTCCATGCGGGGCGCCGGAGAATGCGATTCCACCTCGCCGACGTCCACCGCCGCGAGGGCTGCTGCCGCCTCCCGCGCCCAGTGCCTTGCACGGCGGGCACGCCGCGCCATGGCCTCGTCGGACGAGGCCCATGGTGCGTCTCGATGCTCGGCGCGCCAACGAAGGGGTTGCGTGTCCGGACGCCAGGCGGATCACACGGCCTCTGGTGAGGAAGCTAAGGCTGGCCTAGCACTAGATCCATGCATCATTTGGGTGGACGCAATGGATTTTCGACGGATGGAGTCCGAGCGTAGCCGTGCACGGGCCTCCTCCCAGGTGCGGCAGAGCGCAAGCCGTACGGCCAGGGCCGTCTGGGATGAGCTCAGATCAGGGTCGATGGATCTAGAGGTGAAGGAATCGGATCCACTGCCCGCCATGCTGGAGACGGCCGGAAGGAGCCGGAGACGAGCTTGGGTAGCGGAGGGAGTGGAGAGGAGTGAAGGGGAGGGGAGTGAAGTGGCTAGGGTTTTGTCCGGCGAGCGGATGGGGAGGAACTTATGTGGGGTCTGGTGGGCCAGCGTGGGTCGGGTTCGACGTGGCGGGCACGCCAGGGCGCCCGGTCGCCCCCATATCCGCCCCATATTTGGACTGGATATGGGGGTGCCCGTCATCCCGGGCATTTGCAGGCTGTTTGAGGGGCCCGCCTGGGTCCAAAAAACATGGCCGGACCGTGACAGGGCAGCCTGCCCAGGCGTGTGAGGCGGGTTTGAGGCGCCCGGCTATAGATGCTCTTACATAATGTATCCCGGGAAGTTCAATTAGCTGGCTACGAAATGAAACAGTGGTTTGTTCTACCAGCTAGCTTTACTATATTCTTGCGGTGGAACCAGCCTACCAGAATTCAAGGCATAAACTTGTCACTGATACTTGCAGTTTTTTTAGATTTATTTTAGATTTTTCAAAGGTAATCGTTCACTCGGAGCAGACGTTTCTACTAACTACGAAACTCCTGTGCTGACTTCGGCAATCTCAAGGTGTTGTGAAGGTTCGGTATCTCAGAGATGCTTCTAGGGATAGAATGCGCGTGCGCGTGTTCTTCATAGGGGCAAAAATATAGGCGTGCACGTAAGCATATGTGATTATACTATGTTCAAAAAAATGGAACACTATACGGTATACGAGCTTTGATGTTTCGACATTGCCGTGTGGGAGTTTTTAGGGTGTGATTGTGTTTGGTTTGTACCCAAATTTAGCCTATCAAAATTTTGTTAGAGATTTTGTTTGCCCATGAGGTCGACATTAGTTAAAAGAATGTAGTAGAGTTGCCAAAAAGAGTTTTGGCATGTCAAAGAGTTGACAATCATCCAAATAAGGACCATAGCTTTGCCCACCACTAGTAGAAAAACGACTTTTAGTACCGGTTCGTAAGAAACCGGTACTAAAGAGTGGGGACTAAAGGTCCCCCCCTTTAGTCCCGGTTTAACACGAACCGGGACCAAAGGCCCACCACGTGGCACGAGGCGCGCCGTGGTCTGGGGGACCTTTAGTCCCGGTTGGTAAGGATTTTTTTATTTTTATTTTTGAAATAAAGCAAAAACAGCCAGCCTACTGGGCCGGCACGGCCTGCATACGACTAGAAACCCAATCTCTAGTTGGGCCAGGATGCAGACCCGTACGGCCCAGTAGGCCCCACAGGGCAGAAGACTTGCAATAGGCCCACAAAGGCATGCTTAGAGAGGAGCTCGACACGGTGGCCGCGGCGGGGCTTATAAACCGGTGCGAGCTCTTCTCAACTAGCGAGGTAGGACTAAACATTGTGCACTGCGGGTGGCAGTGCACCACCTTTAGTACCGGTTGGTGGCTCCAACCGGTACTAAAGGGGGGTCTTTAGTACCGGTTGGAGCCACCAACCGGTACTAATACCGGTTGGATCCACCAACCCGTACTAAAGGCCACCACCTTTAGTACCGGTTGGTGGCTCCAACCGGTACTAAAGACCCCCCCTTTAGTACCGGTTGGAGCCACCAACCCGTACTAAAGGCCACCACCTCTTTAGTACCGGTTCGTGGCACGAACCGGTACTAATGAGCGCCGCCCGTCTGGCCGTTGGAACCGGCATTAATGGTCACATTAGTGCCGGTTCAATACCAAACCGGGACTAATGAGTTTCACATTAGACCCTTTTTCTACTAGTGCACGACCAACACAAAAATTAGTAGGATAGAATTTAGTAGCAATCGTAACATACCCTTTACTCTCACAACTCCCACAAAGGTCAGTTGTGAGTGCATTCACTTCACTGTCGAAAATGGCCATGTTCGGTGACCTCTCTACCTTTGGTGGTTTCGTTGTAGTTGGATTTGCATCCATATTCGTTGATCTACCTCCATTGCAACTGGATCAACTCGTTGACAACACGCTAGCGGGCACTTGTACAATTATCATCTTAAACATTTTTTACTAGAGTCATTGTTGTGCCGCTAGCCTCCATTACCGGTTCACTTCTTTGCCGTCCCGACCATCCCTCTGGTGTGGACTTCGGATGGAGCGGGTGGATGTAGTGGGAAAAGGGGTGTCCTAACTTCTCTACAACCAACGCACAATGTGTCCTCCTTCACCAAACCCTAACCCTAACTCAGACTATGACCTAAGCTCATCGGATGTTGATCCCATCCTTGTGGTGCATGTGTCATCATCGTCGTGGCCGACTGCTGTTGGAAATATGCCCTAGAGGCAATAATAAATGGTTATTATTATATTTCTTTGTTCATGGTAATTGTCTATTGTTCATGCTATAATTGTATTGTCCGGAAATCGTAATACATGTGTGAATACATAGACCACAACGTGTCCCTAGTAAGCCTCTAGTTGACTAGCTCGTTGATCAACAGATAGTCATGGTTTCCTGACTATGGACATTGGATGTCATTGATAACGGGATCACATCATTGGGAGAATGATGTGATGGACAAGACCCAATCCTAAGCATAGCATAAAAGATCGTGTAGTTTCGTTTGCTAGAGCTTTTCCAATGTCAAGTATCTTTTCCTTAGACCATGAGATCGTGCAACTCCCGGATACCGTAGGAGTGCTTTGGGTATGCCAAACGTCACAACGTAACTGGGTGACTATAAAGGTGCACTACGGGTATCTTCGAAAGTGTCTGTTGGGTTGGCACGGATCGAGACTAGGATTTGTCACTCCGTGTGACGGAGAGGTATCTCTGGGCCCACTCGGTAATGCATCATCATAATGAGCTCTATGTGACTAAGGCGTTAGTCACGGGATCATGCATTGCGGTACGAGTAAAGTGACTTGCCGGTAACGAGATTGAACAAGGTATTGGGATACCGACGATCGAATCTCGGGCAAGTAACATACCGATTGACAAAGGGGATTGCATACGGGATTGATTGAATCCTCGACATCGTGGTTCATCCGATGAGATCATCGTGGAACATGTGGGAGCCAACATGGGTATCCAGATCCCGCTGTTGGTTATTGACCGGAGAGGCGTCTCGGTCATGTCTGCATGTCTCCCGAACCCGTAGGGTCTACACACTTAAGGTTCGGTGACGCTAGGGTTGTAGAGATATGTGTATGCGGAAACCCGAAAGTTGTTCGGAGTCCCGGATGAGATCCCGGACGTCACGAGGAGTTCCGGAATGGTCCGGAGGTGAAGAATTATATATAGGAAGCCAAGTTTCGGCCACCGGGAAAGTTTCGGGGGTTACCGGTATTGTACCGGGACCACCGGAAGGGTCCCGGGGGTCCACCGGGTGGGGCCACCTGTCCCGGAGGGCCCCGTGGGCTGAAGTGGGGAGGGAACCAGCCCTTAGTGGGCTGGGCGCCCCCCATGGGCCTTCCCCCTGCGCCTAGGGTTGGAAACCCTAGGGTGGTGGGGCGCCCCACTTGCCTTGGGGGGCAAGGCACCACCTTGGCCGCCGCCCCCCCATCTAGATGGGGTTTGGCCGTCGCCCCCCCTCCCAGGGGGCCTATATAAAGGGGGGAGGGCAGTAATATAACAGCCTTGGGCGCCTCCCTCCTCCCCTGTTACACCTCTCTCTCTCGTAGAAGCTCGGCGAAGCCCTGCCGACATCCCTCTACATCCACCACCACGCCGTCGTGCTGCTGGATCTCCATCAATCTCTCCTTCCCCCTTGCTGGATCAAGAAGGAGGAGACGTTGCTGCACCGTACGTGTGTTGAACGTGGAGGTGCCGTCCGTTCGGCACTCGGTCATCGGTGATTTGGATCACGGCGAGTACGACTCCGTCATACACGTTCATTGGAACGCTTCCGCTCGCGATCTACAAGGGTATGTAGATGCACTCCTTTCCCCTCATTGCTAGTATACTCCATAGATGCATCTTGGTGAGCGTAGGAAAATTTTAAAATTATGCTACGATTACCAACAACTACATCATCATTGGCTTTGGGTTGGTGGCGTCTCACTTGGACCGTTAAGGCTACGGTCGACCGTGTCATTGGCTCGATGGAAGGTTGCTCTCACCTTCATCTCCGTGTCTCTCTCGCTCTAGTGCTCTCTAGAATTGATGTGGACACATCTCTACTACGTAACACCCACAACCTCGCAGCTACACCTAGTCAAGTTCCAGTCGTACAAGGACCGACCAATAGAGTGTGCGCATGTCAACTCAAATATCATGTACTTCCATTTCTAGGATCTTTTCTAGTAGCTAATGAGAATACAATGATGCCTAAATTAGACTAGTTTGTATTATCACTTTAAACCACGATCAAGCATGGATATGGCATCAAGCACATAAGGATTGAAATGGGGCCGTAAGTGGTGATTTCAGGACTTGAATGGCACCATAATGATACATGGAAACATGAAGGAAATACACAAGATGATATTGCATTGTTCCGTTTATCGTTATCTTTGTACTTCCATACCAGAAGGATATGCAAACCGGAGTAAATTCCTGTCTTGTAGTGTGTACGGGCCATTCACGTGTACTCTCCATACCGGAAAGAATATGCAGACCATCATATATGACTATTCGTCACCCTGGGTGAGGAATAGTTATTCTTCACCTCCCTATATTTTACCACCAGTGCACTGTAATTTTACATTCCGTAAGTTTTATCTTATTTCTGACGTAAAAAGAGGCCGTAAGAAAATATATCATCGCTGTAAAAAATATTTTATGTTATGTAAAATTACAAACGTAAAAACATAGTGTAAAATATACATAAACTCCAAATTTTCTTGTCTTATTACCTATGATTTTATTTTCTTATACCAAATTTTACGTAGTGAATCAATAGAAACATAACTATTTAAATTCCAAATATAATTTAATTATGAAGTAATCGTAAGATTACCTTGGGTAAAGATACTCGATCCGGGAGCAACCGTACCAAGCAGTGGGTAGTATATTATGCTTAAGAACGATTCGTGCATGTGCTGTTTTCGGACATCAATTTGCACAGCACAACGTTGGTTGTTTCCGGTTCACTAGCTAGCTCATGTTCTGCTCGCGATCGGGCTAATTAATGTGATTACGCCCCAATTATGGAATGCTAGTTGGGGGTTATCTTGATCAAAAACAGAGCTGGCGCTCCTGATGAGGACATATTGTACGTTAGGTGCGGCAATCATGCATGCATTATTGGGTTTGCATTTTGCAAATGGCGCCTTGCCTAGCGGAGCTTGTAACGGCTAATCATGGAGACAACGTTTTTGTCGATGCGGATGCATGTCTAATTCGGTTCATGCTTAATTAACTCATAATCTGTAAATTTGTTTTCTGACTGTAGGATCATATCACGATCGTGGCATCGTAACTTCATGAAAAACCACAGTTAAAAGTTTCGGGAGATTGTAAAAAAGACCATGCATGTAAAAGATACGTAGACACATATGCTTGTAAAAACTTAGTAGTAAAAATACATGACAAAATCTAAGTTAGGAAGAAAAGAATATTGATTAAGTAAATGCATACTGAGCTATTGTAACTTGCAGTATGTGATGTAAAAAAAAGGACTATTCTATCAATTACAGTAAGTACCCATTAGGAAACGATTTTCTTGTCTTGCCAGAAATTACAAGTATTCCTCTCCACCCTCTGCATGTATCTATTTGTTTTCCAATTTTGTTTCCTTCTTGCCAGTTTTTCTCTCTTTTTATGTGCTGAGCGAATCTAGATTTGCAGTATGGGTCTGTCTAGGACACATTTAGATGTGACATAATTATGTCACATCTAAGCTGATTTTCACTCTGTTTGTGGTCTTTTTTTTGTCCTAGTTTTTTTTGTTTCTTGTTGCTGCATTATATATTTGTGGGAGGTTAGATGTGACATCCTTAAAAAACATCTAGATGTGAATTAGACAAACTGTTGCAGTATTATGACATTATTGGTTTTAATAGATTTAAGTTTTCAAGGTTGGTACATCATGATTGCGCTAACAAAATACATCCTTCTGGTGCTGCAAAATGGTCTAAATAGACTATATAAAATAATAATGCAGCTTCATAAAGCTTAATAAAGGCAACATTGCATTCTCTGGGAGCCTATACAGAACTATCAGTACAAAGTTAACTACGTGAGCATGCACACCAACTGGTATTAATTTGTGAAAGCAGTGGTTTTGCTTTGCAAGGACTTCAGTAAGAAAGGCTCAAGCCATGCCAATGTAGCATGTACCATATTAGTATATGGCATAGTGATTAGAGATAGGAACATATCACCAACTAAATGGTGGGGTACTTCATTGATCAACAGAATCAATAGGCACACAGCAGTGTTAATAGGGTTAAAGGGACAAGTGAGGTGATATCCGCCACAATCACCGGTTTAGCTATAGCTATAGCAACTTTTCGATCAACTTAGGTTACACACAACCAACTTTTCGATCGAATTGCCATGAGTGTAGTAGTTTTGAAGTAATTGATAATTAACTAGGAATAAGGTCTTACCACTTGCTAGTATTGTTTTATAAGCTTTCCGATTCCTAAAAATAGTACTAAAAGCCTAAGCTTTCCGTCTTTGCATATCTAGCCAAGATTTTCCTGAAAACGTCCTTCAAAAGTGTAGCTCCGGTTCATTTTTAGAAATTGTTAGTGAAGCGCGTCCTTTGTCGCTCAGTCGCATAATTCAACGACCAGTTCTCAATCAAATTGCCATTGAAAGTAACCTCACAGTTTCTCCATTTTGGACCACCCCTCTGTGTGTGACATGGAAAAAATGCTCTCCCGTCATGTGAACCGTATGGCAGATCGATCACGACCTCGAACATAACTCCTTCTTGGTTGCTACTATATGTGTATGTGTCATTTTTGACTGGTAATCTTGATCCACATATTTGGCATTTCAGCCCGCATTGAGCATATCCATTACGGTAGCCTGACGCACGCAGCTACTGTTGTACGTGCACAGCACTCGTTACAGTACAGTAACTATTACCTATGAGCCGCCCCACGCATGCTAGCTATGCATTACGTCCGGCCACGTTAATCATTGTCCCGTACAATCAACGCGCGCACAGTTCCTCCTCCACAGTGCGCATCGTACTGCACGGTAGTACACGCGTGGACGCATGCATGGTGCAGCTAGCTTGCCCTGTTGCCCATGCCGCGGAATGCATCCATGGGTGCTCAAAATAAACATGGCCGGTCGGGCACGCGTGGAGATGGGTACCGATACCACGGAACTTGTACGTTTTAGATTCCTTCATTTCGTCGAACAGTCTTACGACAGCGAGTGCTAGTGTCAGGTGTCAATGGCCACTAACAGCACGCCGTACCCGTGTGCAATATACTTACGTTGGTGTGCCCGTACGATCGTGGACTGTGTGTACTCTAAAGTTCAACGTAGAGCACTTTACCTTGACCACATGTTACACTACTATAGTGACAGTGTTACGCTATACCACCACCAACAAGCCCTCGCTAGTCAACAGAGTGCCATACCCGCACGTGACGTACGTGGCCTATACGCGTTGGTGTGCCCGTCGATCAAATTGTAACTCACACTATAGTGCCATGTGACCAGCTAGAAAAACCACTCCGTATTTGGCAGGTAAAGGGACGTGACGCACACACAAACTATTTGTGCTTTGAAACTTTTTTTTTTTTGCGGGGGATTGTGCTTTGAAACTTGACGGACAACATTTTACCCTGACCACAAATTATACTACGGAGTACTATAGTGGTAGTATTATGTCATACTACTACTAATAAGCGACAGACCAGCCATCAGCATGACGTACCCGTGTGTAATATATGTGACCTAGACGTGCTAGTGTGTGTGCCGATCGGGTCGTAGCTCACATTGTCGCACCAGATGGTCCGTGAGAAGAACCTCTTTACGATTGGTAGGTAAAGGGACGTCACAGACACCTAGACTATTTGTACTTTGAAATTAGACGGAGACCACCTTACCCTGACCACAAATTATTCCACTATACTGATAGTATTATGCTATAATAATACTAACGAGCCCTCACAGACTCACAGTCATCGGCGCGACGTACCCGTGTGTAATGTAAGTGCCTTATTTGTGTTGATGCGTTAGTCAATTGTGTCGTAACATGCACCGACGTGCCTGAAAACATCTTCATGTTTGGTTTGTAAAGAAACGTGACTCACACACAAACCATTTGTACCTTGAAATTTGACGAAGAGCACTTTAATCACTGAAAAAAATAGCGCGCTATAGCGTCGCTAATAGCACGCTATAGCGTATTGAGAATTGCCTCGCTAAATATATCGGTGTACGATGTCTCGCTAATAGCGCGATATAGCACGCTAATAGCATATTTTGAGGTCGCCGCTATTTTGTTGTAGCGCGCTATTTTTTTCATTGACTTTAATACGTGCTATATGCCCATTGACCGGGATGTAATTCACACTGCTGCACCAGGTGACTAGTTAGAAAAATCGCTCCATGTTTGGTATATAAAGATATGTGAATGACTCCCGGACTATTTGTGCTTTGAAATTTGACGAAGAGCACTTTACCCAGACCACAAATTGTGCTACTACAGTGGTGTTATTATGTTGTACTATACTAACAAGTCCAAGCCAATCACCAGTGCGTTATACCTGTGTGTAATGTACGTGGCCTATATGTGCAAGTCTGCCCGCCGATCGGGTTGTAACTCACATTGCCGCACTAGAGAACGTATTCTGTGCACCCGGCCGACTCATGCACCAGGTGCTCCGATGGAATATGAGCCCTTGGATTTAAAAGAGAGGGACTGGATGCTCTCCAAGGAGAGCCATTGTTACATTTTGCAGAATAAACCTTCAAGAGCATCTCAATTCTGTCCTGCCCTGTCTTCTCTCCCGTTCCCATCTTCTTTCCCCTGTATTATCTCCTGTGCCACCGGACCATTGTGATGGATGCTAATGTTAGAAAAAAATCGCCCATGTCATCTCTGTTCCTCTCTCTCATGTACCTAGCCAGGGATCTCCCTCTGCTCTCTCTTCTGTACCTACGAGGGATCTCCGACATAGAAGCGTAGCCGCCACCTCCTACTTCCTCTGAAACGGTCGTGCGCATTGAAGTATTTGCTAGCCATGTATGGTCTCTTCTTTCTGTATCCATGATTTACGACTGTATATGTTCTTCCAGTTTGGTCGTAATTCCCCTAACTCGTTGAAGATGCCGTTCCTTTTCCTGTTAGCATGTATCCTTGTTTTTGTGAATGGTTCAATAATCTCTTTTTTGCTGGTTTCTTTAGTGCGTTGCAAATTTCCTTTGTTAAGGGAAACGATTTATCTTCAGTTTGAGGCAAGAATTCAGATTGAAAAGAGTACTCAACCAATAGACGGTAGATCAGAGCCCAAACTACCTTTAATTTGAATCAAGGTAAAATATCAGGAGAAGTGATATGCGAAACATAATGAAGATATATAAAATATTGAATGTTCACATACTGTTGTAGATAAAACTGGGTTTTGAACATTATTAAATAGAAAGTGTACTTAGTATGTCCAACTGAACTTCGTGAAACCATTCCAAGTTCATCTTCCTGATTTTATTATCTAGTTCATTTTTTCCTCAAAACTGATGTTTTCAGTCCCATATATGCAATGTAGTAACCCATGTCTTGCAGAATATCGGTGTTATAATCCGTTTGCAAAACCTTTAAACCTCATATATTGGAGGTTCCCATAATCTGTTTGAAAATCATGATATATGAACACATAACACTAGCTCTAGCTAGTAGCTGCCAATTTGTTTCATGTGTTGTGCGATTGACTGATGGTTGTCCTAAAATGACTGATCATCGTTGCTAAGGAATTACCAAGTGCTAATCTTCTACCCGTCATCCATTTATATGTTCTGTAGATGAAATATGATTGTTGACTGGATAATCTTCAGAGGAGTCATCTTCATATGCCTCCAAGATAGCAGCTGATGAAATTGATAATTCACCTCTCATACTAGTCCAGATCATATCTGATTGTCCATTTGAGGTTTCTCAAACTTCAGGCATGGGTCATGTCAATGTTTACATCACTTCACTGTTGCAGCACCGCCATCCAGCAACAAATAGGCCTGAAAGTAAGGCATAGTATAATCGATCATATTTCTTGCTAGGTGATTATGACGAAAAGTAGGCGTTAAAAGCCAGAACGGGCCATCTTAGGAAAATTTGCAAATTACATCTAGTGCATATCCAGTCATTTCACAGTGCTATATGTTTTCCAAGTTTGCAGTGCACTACCATATAAAACATTACTAGTTCATGTACAAGAACATCACAGGAACAACTCGTAATTTACAAACTCTTGATGTACCTAGGACTTCATCTGTATACATCAAGAGTTACAGGAACAACTAGTAATGTTCCTCTGAGCCCTTCTCCAAAGGAAAATTACTAGTTCAGAGTAAATATATGATGAAGTCATAGGTAAAGATATGACATGCCAGTTCAAAAAAAGGAGAAGGTTGATATGCCATAGAAACTCTTCCTGAGCAGCACAGGAACAACTAGAGTATTCGACAATGTTAAGGACCTTTTGCTAACATAGTTACTCTGAACTACTAGTAATTGACAAAATGGTATCAACCAGTAATGAACATCACAGGCTCACAGATAACTATATACATATGAAAGATAGACCACACAAAGAACACCCCCTAATCTATTTTCCACTCTAACGGTAGTAATTAGTGGTTAAACTTTACCACTATGGCTGCATCTTGCACATAAACTCTAACAGTACTCTAGTTTCCAACTGTTGGGGATCGTAGCAGAATTTTAAAATTTCCTACGCATCACCAAGATCCATCTATGGAGTATACTAGCAACGAGGGGAAAGGGAGTGCATCTACATACCCTTGTAGATCGTGAGCGGAAGCGTTCAAGTGAACGGGGTTGATGGAGTCGTACTCGCCGTGATCCAAATCACCGATGACCGAGTGCCGAACGGACGGCACCTCCGCGTTCAACACACGTACGGAGCAGCGACGTATCCTCCTTCTCGATCCAGCAAGGGGGAAGGAGAGGTTGATGGAGATCCAGCAGCACGACGGCGTGGTGGTGGAAGTAGCGGGGATCCCGGCAGGGCTTCGCCAAGCACAAGCGGGAGGGAGAGGTGTTGCAGGGGGAGAGGGAGGCGCCAGGGGCTGTGTTGTTGCTGCCCTCCCTCCCCCCACTATTTATAGGGGTCCTGGGGAGGGCGCCGGCCACCCTGGAGATCCCATCTGAGGGGGGCGGCGTCCAAGGGGGTGGCTTGCCCCCCAAGGCAAGTGGGGCGCCCCCCACCCCTAGGGTTTCCAACCCTAGGCGCAAGGGGAGGCCCAAGGGGGGCGCCCCAGCCCACTAAGGGCTGGTTCCCTTCCCACTTCAGACCATGGGGCCGTCCGGGATAGGTGGCCCCACCCGGTGGACCCCCGGGACCCTTCCGATGGTCCCGGTACAATATCGATAACCCCCGAAACTTTCCCGGTGGCCGAAACTGGACTTCCTATATATAATTCTTCACCTCCGGACCATTCCGGAACTCCTCGTGACGTCCGGGATCTCATCCGGGACTCCGAACAACTTTCGGGTTTCCGCATACTAATATCTCTACAACCCTAGCGTCACCGAACCTTAAGTGTGTAGACCCTACGGGTTCGGGAGACATGCGGACATGACCGAGACGCCTCTCCGGTCAATAACCAACAGCGGGATCTGGATACCCATGTTGGCTCCCACATGTTCCACGATGATCTCATCGGATGAACCACGATGTCGAGGATTCAATCAATCCCGTATACAATTCCCTTTGTCAATCGGTACGTTACTTGCCCGAGATTCGACCGTCGGTATCCCAATACCTTGTTCAATCTCGTTACCGGCAAGTCACTTTACTCGTACCGTAATGCATGATCACGTGACTAACTCCTTAGTCACATTGAGCTCATTATGATTATGCATTACCGAGTGGGCCCAGAGATACCTCTCCGTCATACGGAGTGACAAATCCCAGCCTCGATCCGTGCCAACCCAACAGACACTTTCGGAGATACCCGTAGTGCACCTTTATAGTCACCCAGTTACGTTGTGACGTTTGGCACATCCAAAGCACTCCTACGGCATCCGGGAGTTGCACGATCTCATGGTCTAAGGAAATGATACTTGACATTGAAAAAGCTCTAGCAAACGAACTACACGATCTTTGTGCTATGCTTAGGATTGGGTCTTGTCCATCACATCATTCTCCTAATGATGTGATCCCGTTATCAATGACATCCAATGTCCATAGTCAGGAAACCATGACTATCTGTTGATCAACGAGCTAGTCAACTAGAGGCTTACTAGGGACACGTTGTGGTCTATGTATTCACACATGTATTACGATTTCCGGATAACACAATTATAGCATGAACAATAAACAATTATCATGAACAAGGAAATATAATAATAACCATTTATTATTGCCTCTAGGGCATATTTCCAACAGTCTCCCACTTGCACTAGAGTCAATAATCTAGTTACATTGTGATGAATCGAACACCCATAGCGTTCTGGTGTTGATCATGTTTTGCTCTAGGGAGAGGTTTAGTCAACGGATCTGCTACATTCAGGTCCGTATGTACTTTACAAATATCTATGTCTCCATTTTGAACACTTTCACGAATGGAGTTGAAGCGACGCTTGATATGCCTGGTCTTCCTGTGAAACCTGGGCTCCTTCGCAAGGGCAATAGCTCCAGTGTTGTCACAGAAGAGAGTCATCGGGCCCGACACGCTTGCAACTGCACCAGCTCACTGCCTCTCCATTCAAAATATACACGTATCCGGTTTGTGACTTCGAGTCATCCAGATCTGTGTCGAAGCTAGCGTCGACGTAACCCTTTACGACGAGCTCTTCGTCACCTCCATAAACGAGAAACATATCCTTAGTCCTCTTCAGGTACTTTAGGATATTTTTGACCGCTGTCCAGTGTTCCATGCCGGGATTACTTTGGTACCTTCCTACCAAACTTACGGCAAGGTTTACATCAGGTCTGGTACACAGCATGGCATACATAATAGACCCTATGGCCGAGGCATAGGGGATGACACTCATCTTTTCTCTATCTTCTGCCGTGGTCGGGCATTGAGCCGTGCTCAATTGCACACCTTGCAATACATGCAAGAACCCCTTCTTGGACTGATCCATATTGAACTTCTTCAATATCTTGTCAAGGTACGTACTCTGTTAAAGACCAATGAGGCGTCTTGATCTATCTCTATAGATCTTGATGCCTAATATATAAGCAGCTTCTCCAAGGTCCTTCATCGAAAAACACTTATTCAAATAGGCCTTTATACTTTCCAAGAATTCTATATCATTTCCCATCAATAGTATGTCATCCACATATAATAAGAGAAATGCTACAGAGCTCCCACTCACTTTCTTGTAAACACAGGCTTCTCCATAAGTCTGTGTAAACCCAAACGCTTTGATCATCTCATCAAAACGAATGTTCCAACTCCGAGATGCTTGCACCAGCCCATAGATGGAGCGCTAGAGCTTGCATACCTTGTTAGCATTCTTAGGATCGACAAAACCTTCCGGCTGCATCATATACAATTCTTCCTTAAGAAAACCGTTAAGGAATGCCGTTTTGACGTCCATTTGCCATATCTCATAATCATAGAATGCGGCAATTGCTAACATGATTCGGACGGACTTCAGCTTCGCTACGGGTGAGAAAGTCTCATCGTAGTCAGCCCCTTTAACTTGTCGATAACCCTTAGCGACAAGTCGAGCCTTATGGATGGTCACGTTACCATCCGCGTCTGTCTTCTTCTTAAAGATCCATTTATTTTCTATGGCTCGCCGATCATCGGGCAAGTCAGTCAAAGTCCATACTTCGTTTTCATACATGGATCCTATCTCGGATTTCATGGCTTCTAGCCATTTGTCGGAATCCGGGCCCGCCATCGCTTCTTCATAGTTCGAAGGTTCACCGTTGTCTAACAACATGATTTCCAGGACAGGGTTGCCGTACCACTCTGGTGCGGAACGTGTCCTTGTGGACCTATGAAGTTCAGCAGTAACTTGATCCGAAGCTTCATGATCATCATCATTAACTTCCTCCCCAGTCGGTGTAGGCACCACAGGAACATCTTCCCGCGCTGCGCTACTTTCCGGTTCGGAAGGAGTGACTATCACCTCATCAAGTTCCACTTTCCTCCCACTTAATTCTTTCGAGAGAAACTCTTTCTCCAGAAAGGACCCGTTCTTTGCAACAAAGATCTTGCCTTCGGATCTGAGGTAGAAGGTATACCCAATGGTTTCCTTAGGGTATCCTATGAAGACGCATTTTTCCGACTTGGGTTCGAGCTTTTCAGGTTGAAGTTTCTTGACATAAGCATCGCATCCCCAAACTTTTAGAAACGACAGCTTAGGTTTCTTCCCAAACCATAATTCATACTGTGTCGTCTCAACGGATTTCGACGGAGCCCTATTTAAAGTGAATGCGGCAGTCTCTAGAGCATAGCCCCAAAATGAGAGCGGTAGATCGGTAAGAGACATCATAGATCGCACCATATCCAATAGAGTGCGATTACGACGTTCGGACACACCGTTTCGCTGAGGTGTTCCAGGCGGCGTGAGTTGTGAAACGATTCCACATTTCTTTAAGTGCGTACCAAATTCGTGACTTAAATATTCTCCACCACGATCTGATCGTAAGAATTTTATTTTCCTGTCACGTTGATTCTCAACCTCACTCTGAAATTCCTTGAACTTTTCAAAGGTTTCAGACTTGTGTTTCATTAGGTAGACATACCCATATCTACTTAAGTCATCAGTGAGAGTGAGAACATAACGATATCCTCCGCGAGCCTCAACACTGATTGGACCGGACACATCGGTATGTATGATTTCCAATAAGTTGGTTGCTCGCTCCATTGTTCCGGAGAACGGAGTCTTGGTCATCTTACCCATGAGGCATGGTTCGCACGTGTCAAATGATTCGTAATCAAGAGACTCCAAAAGTCCATCTGCATGGAGCTTCTTCATGCGTTTGACACCAATGTGACCAAGGCAGCAGTGCCACAAGTATGTGGGACTATCGTTATCAACTTTACATCTTTTGGTATTCACACTATGAATATGTGTAACATCACGTTCGAGATTCATCAAGAATAAACCATTGACCAGCGGGGCATGACCATAAAACATATCTCTCATATAAATAGAACAACCATTATTCTCGGATTTAAATGAGTAGCCATCTTGAATTAAACGAGATCCAGATACAATGTTCATACTCAAAGCTGGCACTAAATAACAATTATTGAGGTTTAAAACTAATCACGTAGGTAAATGTAGAGGCAGCGTGCCGACGGCGATCACATCGACCTTGGAACCATTCCCGACGCGCATCGTCACCTCGTCCTTTGCCAGTCTCCGCTTATTCCGCAGTTCCTGTTTTGAGTTACAAATATGAGCAACCGCACCGGTATCAAATACCCAGGAGCTACTACGAGTACTGGTAAGGTACACATCAATTACATGTATATCACATATACCTTTGGTGTTGCCGGCCTTCTTGTCCGCTAAGTATTTGGGGCAGTTCCGCTTCCAGTGACCACTTCCTTGCAATAAAAGCACTCAGTCTCAGGCTTGGGTCCATTCTTTGACTTCTTCCCGGCAACTGGCTTACCGAGCGCGGCAACTCCCTTGCCGTCCTTCTTGAAGTTCTTCTTGCCCTTGCCTTTCTTGAACTTAGTGGTTTTATTCACCATCAACACTTGATGTTCCTTTTTGATCTCCACCTCCGCTGATTTCAGCATTGAATATACCTCAGGAATGGTCTTTTCCATCCCCTGCATATTGAAGTTCATCACAAAGCTCTTGTAGCTTGGTGGAAGCGACTGGAGGATTCTGTCAATGACCGCGTCATCCGGGAGATTAACTCCCAGCTGAGACAAGCGGTTGTGTAACCCAGACATTCTGAGTATGTGCTCACTGACAGAACTATTTTCCTCCATTTTACAACTGAAGAACTTGTCGGAGACTTCATATCTCTCGACCCGGGCATGAGCTTGGAAAACCATTTTCAGCTCTTCGAACATCTCATATGCTCCATGTTTCTCAAAATGCTTTTGGAGCCCCGGTTCTAAGTTGTAAAGCATGCCGCACTGAACGAGGGAGTAATCATCAGCACGTGATTGCCAAGCGTTCATAACGTCTTGGTTCTCTGGGATGGGTGCTTCACCTAACAGTGCTTCTAGGACATAATCTTTCTTGGCAGCTATGAGGATGATCCTCAGGTTCCGGACCCAGTCCGTATAGTTGCTGCCATCATCTTTCAGCTTGGTTTTCTCTAGGAACGCGTTGAAGTTGAGGGCAACGTGGGCCATTTGATCTACAATACATATTGTAAAGATTTTAGACTAAGTTCATGATAATTAAGTTCATCTAATCAAATTATTCAATGAACTCCCACTCAGATAGACATCCCTCCAGTCATCTATGTGAAACATGATCCGAGTTAACTAGGTCGTGTCTGATTATCACGTGAGACGGACTACTCAAGATCGGTGAACATCTCCATGTTGATCGTATCTTCTATACGACTCATGCTCGACCTTTCGGTCTTCCGTGTTCCGAGGCCATGTCTGTACATGCTAGGCTCGTCAAGTCAACCTAAGTGTATTGCGTGTGTTCCGAGGCCATGTCTGTACATGCTAGGCTCGTCAACACCCGTTGTATGCGAACGTTAGAATCTATCACACCCGATCATCACGTGGTGCTTCGAAACAACAAACCTTCACAACGGTGCACAGTTAGGGGGAACACTTTCTTGAAATTATTATTAGGGATCATCTTACTTACTACTGTCGTTCTAAGCAAATAAGATGCAAAACATGATAAACATCACATGCAATCAAATACTGACATGATATGGCCAATATCATTCTGCTCCTTTGATCTCCATCTTCGGGGCGCCATGATCATCTTCGTCACCGGCATGACACCATGATCTCCATCATCATGATCTCCATCATTGTGTCTTCATGAAGTTGTCACGCCAACGATTACTTCTACTTCTATGGCTAACGCGTTTAGCAATAAAGTAAAGTAATTTACATGGCGTTATTCAATGACACGCAGGTCATACAAAAAATAAAGACAACTCCTATGGCTCCTGCCGGTTGTCATACTCATCGACATGCAAGTCGTGATTCCTATTACAAGAATATGATCAATCTCATACATCACATATATCATTCATCACATCTTCTGGCCATATCACATCACAAGGCACATGCTGCAAAAACAAGTTAGACGTCCTCTAATTGTTGTTGCAAGTTTTTACATGGCTTCTATAGGTTTCTAGCAAGAACGTTTCTTACCTACGTAAAACCACAACGTGATATGCCAATTTCTATTTCCCCTTCATAAGGACCCTTTTCATCGAATCCGTTCCGACTAAAGTGGGAGATACAGACACCCGCTAGCCACCTTATGCAACTAGTGCATGTCAGTCGGTGGAACCTGTCTCACGTAAGCGTACGTGTAAAGTCGGTCCGGGCCGCTTCATCCCACAATACCGCCGAAACAAGATAAGACTGGTAGTGGCAAGAAAAATTGACAACATCTACACCCACAACTGCTTTGTGTTCTACTCATGCATAGTAACTACGCATAGGCCTGGCTCTGATACCACTGTTGGGGATCGTAGCAGAATTTTAAAATTTCCTACGCATCACCAAGATCCATCTATGGAGTATACTAGCAACGAGGGGAAAGGGAGTGCATCTACATACCCTTGTAGATCGTGAGCGGAAGCGTTCAAGTGAACGGGGTTGATGGAGTCGTACTCGCCGTGATCCAAATCACCGATGACCGAGTGCCGAACGGACGGCACCTCCGCGTTCAACACACGTACGGAGCAGCGACGTATCCTCCTTCTCGATCCAGCAAGGGGGAAGGAGAGGTTGATGGAGATCCAGCAGCACGACGGCGTGGTGGTGGAAGTAGCGGGGATCCCGGCAGGGCTTCGCCAAGCACAAGCGGGAGGGAGAGGTGTTGCAGGGGGAGAGGGAGGCGCCAGGGGCTGTGTTGTTGCTGCCCTCCCTCCCCCCCACTATTTATAGGGGTCCTGGGGAGGGCGCCGGCCACCCTGGAGATCCCATCTGAGGGGGGCGGCGTCCAAGGGGGTGGCTTGCCCCCCAAGGCAAGTGGGGCGCCCCCCACCCCTAGGGTTTCCAACCCTAGGCGCAGGGGGAGGCCCAAGGGGGGCGCCCCAGCCCACTAATGGCTGGTTCCCTTCCCACTTCAGACCATGGGGCCGTCCGGGATAGGTGACCCCACCCGGTGGACCCCCGGGACCCTTCCGGTGGTCCCGGTACAATACCGATAACCCCCGAAACTTTCCCGGTGGCCGAAACTGGACTTCCTATATATAATTCTTCACCTCCGGACCATTCCAGAACTCCTCGTGACGTCCGGGATCTCATCCGGGACTCCGAACAACTTTCGGGTTTCCGCATACTAATATCTCTACAACCCTAGCGTCACCGAACCTTAAGTGTGTAGACCCTACGGGTTCGGGAGACATGCGGACATGACCGAGACGCCTCTCCGGTCAATAACCAACAGCGGGATCTGGATACCCATGTTGGCTCCCACATGTTCCACGATGATCTCATCGGATGAACCACGATGTCGTGGATTCAATCAATCCCGTATACAATTCCCTTTGTCAATCGGTACGTTACTTGCCCGAGATTCGACCGCCGGTATCCCTATACCTTGTTCAATCTCGTTACCGGCAAGTCACTTTACTCGTACCGTAATGCATGATCACGTGACTAACTCCTTAGTCACATTGAGCTCATTATGATTATGCATTACCGAGTGGGCCCAGAGATACCTCTCCGTCATACGGAGTGAAAATCCCAGTCTCGATCCGTGCCAACCCAACAGACACTTTCGGAGATACCCGTAGTGCACCTTTATAGTCACCCAGTTACGTTGTGACGTTTGGCACATCCAAAGCACTCCTACGGCATCCGGGAGTTGCATGATCTCATGGTCTAAGGAAATGATACTTGACATTGAAAAAGCTCTAGCAAACGAACTACACGATCTTTGTGCTATGCTTAGGATTGGGTCTTGTCCATCACATCATTCTCCTAATGATGTGATCCCGTTATCAATGACATCCAATGTCCATAGTCAGGAAACCATGACTATCTGTTGATCAACGAGCTAGTCAACTAGAGGCTTACTAGGGACACGTTGTGGTCTATGTATTCACACATGTATTACGATTTCCAGATAACACAATTATAGCATGAACAATAGACAATTATTATGAACAAGGAAATATAATAATAACCATTTATTATTGCCTCTAGGGCATATTTCCAACACCAACGTATTGGATGAACCTAGGAATCGGATGAACAAGTATGACCGCACACGAACCAATACTCTAATTATATGTACATACCTTGGATCCTCAAGCTGTAAAGGACGATGGTCCGCTCCTATGCGGCCGTATCGTCGATCCACAGAGCTCGCTACAGAGACACAATGGCAGCGAGCCGCCGCTGGACATGGTGATCCGGATCTTGGGCGCTTGTGCTTAAACGCTGGAAACCACCCCGCAAAAAGAAAAGAACGCTGGAAACCGAAGAGGACGAGGTACAGGAGAGGAAGAGGGAGAGGGAGAGAGGGATTTGCCCAATTTTTTCAGTTAATCCTAACTCAGCCGGCGACCTCGAGCAGCGGTACAGTACAGAGGGGAAAAGGGGATAGATGATCTGGGTTTGGGGTGTTGATTCGACTCGATTTAGGTAGACATGAAGGTCTGTTTTGCAAAATGTACCGGTAAATCCCCTTGCACCGCATCCTGTCCTTCTGTTTTTAGTCCAACGGCTCATGTTCCACTGGAGTACCACTAGTAGAAAAGGGGGCTTTTGTCCCGGTTGGTAAGGGCCTTTAGTCCCGGTTTTTTGTACCGGGACTAAAGGGTCGTTACTAATGCCTCCCCCCTTTAGTCCCGGTTCTTACACGAACCGGGACTAAAGGCCGTCCACGTGGACGCAGCCTGGAGCTCCACCTTTAGTCCCGGTTGGTGTATTTTATGATATTTTTTTTAAAAAAAATTGCGGTTTTTTTTTGATTTTCAAATTTCTGAATTATTTTAACCTCTAATCTCTAATCACCACCCCTCATCACTGCTCAATTTATCCTCTAATCTCTAATCACCCCTCATCATTCCAAATCATCTAACTTTCCGGACGGTGACCCATCCTCTCACTACTCCAGCCTGAGCACGCTTAACTTTCAGGTTCTATTCTCCCTCGTTTTCAAGTCTGCACTTGTTGTTTTCCTGACAATAGTAAGATGTCAATTCTATTAACCCTCAGGAATTTAGCTTGAGCATGAAGTGACACATTTCACTGTTTGAGTTTGAAACTATTGTTTTAAAAAACAATTATTATTTAGTAACACTAATATTTCTGAAATAATTAGTTTGACCATTGTTTGACCACAGTTTGACCACAGTTTGACCAGATTTGACCAAAATTCAAAAAAACTGAAATAATTATTTAGTAACACTAATATTCTAGAATAATTAGTTTGACCATTGTTTGACCACAGTTTGACCATAATTTGAATTTTTTTGAATTTTCTTGCCTCTCCAGATCTTAAAAGCCCCGTATCTTTTTTTCTGTTAGGTTTTTGAGGATTTTGAAAATGTTTAACGGGGTTCCCCTAATTAAATTTGGATGTAACATTTCGAGTAGATGATTTTTCATATAAAAAACTCTTTCATCCGAGTTCGTATGCAAAAGTTATGCCCATTTTAAGAAATTCCAGAGAGATTTTGCAAATAAAGTCGAAATTCATATTTGTTAATTTTCCCAACAACTAGACCACATATCACATGGGAAACTTATTTTATTTTATTTTTTTGACATTTCCATCATTTTTTTTTCTAAAACTGAAAAGGCGGTCGGGGGGGTAGAGTTTGATGGGCCCTTTAGTACCGATTCGTGCCATGAACCGGTACTAATGCCTCAAAGCCCATTAGTACCGGTTTGTGGCACCAACCGGGACTAAAGGACTAACCTTTAGTCCCGGTTGGTGCCACCAACCGGTACTAATGGGCATCGCACCCTTTAGTCCCGGTTCGTGGCACCAACCGGGACTAAAGGGCCCAGGTGAACCGGGACTAATGCCTTAGCCGCACGAACCGGGACCAATGCTCACATTAGTCCCGGTTCGTGACTGAACCGGGACTAATGTGAATATTGCCCTGTGACGAAAGCCCTATTTTGTACTAGTGTACCTGGTGCACGAGTTGGTCAGGTGCACAGGATACGTTCTCTGCCGCACTAGGTGTCCAGCCAAAAAACCGCTCCACGTTCAGTAGGTAGAACGATGTAACTGACATACAGACTATTTGTACTTTGAAATAACTTCACGGAGAGCATTATACCATGACTACAAATTATACTACTCCCTCCAATTCATATTATTTGTCGTTGCTTTAGTACAACTATACAACAACTATACAATGACTAATATTGATCGAATAGAGTACTATTGTGATAGTATGGTATGCTACTACTAAAACAAGTCGGCACCTGTCATCAGCATGTCGTATCTATGCATAATGAATGTGGCTATAGCTCACACAGTCACACTGCGCACTACGTGACCAGCCCGAAAAAACTCTAAACCCTAGCACAAGTAAGGACCTCTCTGATTAAAAGATCCAAATGAATTTCGAAGAATCCTAATCCTTGTTTTCTTTCCTACATGGGCTATTTGATTACAGGATTACAATGCTAAGGAAATTTTACTTATTTTTACTGTTTTTCGTAGAAAATTCCAATCCTGAACCACATACTCCATTTCAATGTTTTTCTTGTTCTAAAAATCCTGTGAAGACGCGTCTCACACGCGGACTATATGGACTTCGAAATCTGGCGGGAGCACTTTACCCTGACCAGAGATCATGCATCGTCATGTTCTGCAGCACCGCGGAGCGTACTACCTCCGTCCTGGTTTATTGGTCCTCTTTGTATTTGTGTCAAACTTTAATCTTTCATTTAACAAATAAAATGTTAATGCATGTCACAAAAAATAATATTATTAAAACTAGGTTCAAATACGAATCTAACGATATAATTTTTTATGACATGAACTAACATTTTGTCAGTTAAATCTATAGTCAAAATTTAACATAAAATTCGAATAAGATCAATAAACCCGGACGAAGGTAGTAATTCACAGCGGTTCTAAAATACAGTGGTACTAGTACTACTGCTGACACTAATAATGTCTCATGCTTGCTACTCGTAGTAATTTGCTTTAGAGAATAGAATGGCATGCATGCACGGGCGCATTTGGCTGTCCGTGGGCGCGCGTCCCCACGGCGGACGTGCACATCCCATCTGCTCCGGCCCCGGGCGCCGTGGGAACCCGGACCGCGCAGGCACAAAAAGGAACGTCGCCGTCCGGCCGGGTCGCCGTCGCGCCGCGTACAGTCCAGCTCGTGCCGTGGGGCGCGCGCGCGAGGCCACCATCCATTGCTGTCGAGCTGCTGTGCCGTGAATGCGGCCGGCCCCCTGGCCAGCCGGCCGGCCAGCGCGGGCGTAGGGGCGCCCGGCCCGGGAAGCCGTAAAGGGTGTGTGCCCCGCCGCCGGGAGGCACGTACGTACCGACGGTCCTTCTCGCGCGCCTAGCCAATCTATCGGTCGATCGGCTAGGATGGGGATGCACGCGCGGGGGCGTCGCCGTCCCGCGTGCGTTGTCCGCTTGTCCTCCGTACTCAAACGGGGGGCGGCCGGGCGGGGACGAGGAGGATCCGATACGTCGCTGGGCGGGATAACGCCGGACGTTTGACGTCTATACTATCTACGTACGAGCGTACGTACATCGAGCCGAGTCGTCGCCATCGTCGATCGGTCCCTGCGTCCGTACAGCGTATGGGAGTGCTTTTTTTTTTTGCGGGAAGTATGGGAGTGCTTATACATGCATTTGCTCGTCGTTTTCTAGCTGGGGGCCGGGAGGCGAGATGCAGAACTGCGCCAGTGAGTTAATTTGGCCGACGGGGACGTGGGCGATGCTATGCAGCACGGCCTATGGACGTCTAGCGACCGACACTGTAGCGATTTATCCTTCGGGATTTAGAATTTTGTAGATTATAGCCGAGAGAAAGATGACTTCTTTGCTTTTTATAGCACACCGGCCGATTGCGATTCTTCCTCTCGGCATTTCAAAAAATTGGTTTTCTATTAGCCGAATGAGAGGAATGTATTAACTCTCAAAAAAGTTATTGTGATTTTGTTGTTCACATAACAAGTAAGGTGAAGCAGGGTCAGTAACAACAAATTTCTCAATATCTCAATCCCTGAAAGTGTTTTCCTTACCCAAGTAATACCCCCTCCCCCCTTTTGAGTTTAGAATTTACCTGTTTTCTTCCATCCAACCTGAGAAGTGGGTTTTCGAAGATGGGATGTCTAATGTATTATTTTTTGCGGTTGTCTAGTGTTTTTTCACCTGGGGAATTAATCGGACTAGTGTGACTCGCTCGTAGTAGAATCAATTTCGCAAAGAAAGCAAATGATAATCTATTAAATTGCCTTTTTTATTTTGTACTAGTCGGTATGCGTCCAGCTGTCTTTTCATTGTACTAGCTATTGTTTTCCTTGATAAATACTTCCTCCATTAACAAATATAAGATATTTTGGATATTTGAGTATGGACTACATCCAGAATGAAATGAGTGAACAAACACACTAAAACATGTTTATATATATCCAATTCAGGAAAAAAAATAGAACATCTGATACTATTTGTGAACGGAGGGAGTATCAGATATAATATGCTCTTTGGGTGTCTCTTTAAAGAAAGATAATCTATCAAATCTTGATGCACCCAGGTAAGCTGGCGGGCAGTAGTAATAATAGTAGAGAGGCACGAGTTGTGGTCGAAATTGCTTGTGTTGATGTTTTCATGGTGGGAAGACAAAAGCAATTCTCGCCAAGGTGGTTTTACGTTTTTGTACGAAACTACAGCGGGAAAAGCTGGCCTGGACCGATTTTATATAATAGGGTTGTACAAAAGGCGAGAAAACTATACATGGACAGCAGGATGGCCAAACATTATCCCCCAAACTTGAAGGAGGACAGTGCAGGCACCAGAGGATCAGCTGGCCCCAGGGGCGGATCCAGCTATATGGCGAGGTTTGGCAGCCGCCATACCTAAAATTTGGCAAAAGTATTGCATATATATACTGTATGTATGAAGCTTTGAGCTGAGTCAATGGATTTTTGGTCAGTTTCGTCAATTTGGAGGATGAATACTCGTAGGGGCAGGCAACTCATGGCCTCGAATGTATTTCGCCAGGTAGTTGTATTGTTACCTACGTGTTTCTGCCTCATTATAGGCCTAACTGCCGCTGAAGGAGAGAATTAAGCAATATAGGTGACTTGCATCACATAAGTCAATGACCCACAAGCCCATGTTCTAAACGAGGACACCATTGGCAGTCAATTGCAAATCAATTCACATGTACTCCAGGTAATTGGACATGCTAAAAAATGTACTAGTTGATTGGAGATACACGAGCTGTTTCGTTCAAGCACGGTTGATCAGGAATCGCCTTGCAGCCGCCCCTCAAGCTTGTCTCTAGCTGTGTGATGAGCAGTGCCAACTCCGCGAAACCCAGAGCCTCACCGCTTTCCGTCTCTCCGGTGAAGAAACTAGATCTAATCGAACTCAAATCGTCTGAGGTATTACAATATACAACTAGGAGCAACGGCTACTCCTCCAAACTCATGACAATGTATGTCTTGTTGTGATATTTGTCCCTACTACCGACCGACCGACCGACCCCTAGTCGGTTAACCCCTATGGCATGCAACAGAGGCAGCGATTACAGAGCAACCACGCGATCTTTAGTCAGCGTGGTGGGCATGGCAGCGATCACCGTCAAGAAAGGCAGCAAGCAGGAACGTCACATAGTTATATGTTACTACATTGTTTTTTCCCCTCACAAACTCTGCCACACCTAAAAAATATTCCTGGCTCCGCCACTGGCTGGCCCAAAGAATCAAACGGTTTGTGAAGCGGTGAAAGACAGAGGCAATAGCTTTGATCTCATTCCTAAAAAAATCTTGGTGTTGCGATACTTCCATAAATGCCAAAGGGCGGGGACGAGAACCACCAACTAGACCTTGTAAAGATCACGGATCATGTTAGATTCTTGGTTGTTTCCGGTAAATTGCATAAAGGGTAAGTATCTAAGGAAGAGAGGCGAATATCTAATTCTGAGCTCGGGCTCATCTGCACCCGCTCAATAAGTAAAAAATTCGCAAAAATTCAAAAAATCCAATTTTTTTTGCAAGGTAGATAATATGGTGCGTGAGGTGCGCTCTAAATTTCAGAGAATTTGGACATTTGAGTAGCGCTCGGCAAAAAAGACAAATTGAGTCAAAACATTATATGAACAATACACTATTTAACAGACCCTAAATTTGACTTTTTTGCCGAGAGGTACTCAGATGTCCAAATGATTTGAAGTTTGGAGCGGACATCACGCACCAAATTATCTACCATGCCAAAAAAATTGAATTTTTTTGAATTTTTCTAGTATTTGTTTTGATTTTTTTACTGAACGCAGGTGTAGATGATCTTGGGAGCCAAAACGCCTCTCTCGAAGAGAGGCCCCTTCTGAAACGTCGCTAGTTAGTGAAAGGCCTTCCACGGCCAGCCAGCCAGCCTGAGGAACATGCGACCGAGATTTGTAGAGTATTTCTTCAAGTTGGGGTTGTGAAAAGTACATCCTGACAAAAGTTCAAAGGCCGCCAAGTACACTTATTTGGTGGTTATGGTCTTACCATCAAGTCAATAAATAGGATCGTCAAAACATGGCATATTTCGGGAAACTAAAGCTAATAAAAGTGCAAGAAAACTAGCTTAGGAACTGCGGCATTTGAAAGACTTGCAGGGAAAGAAAAAGTCTGTGGGAAAGACTTGGTTCGTTCTGAAAATGTTGATATCATTGGTCTTGTTGAGACTCTCAAACCCTCCTTGTCCCCAAATGAATTCTCGGCCGTTGCTGGGACAGATAGATTCGATTGGAACTTTGTGGCCCATGTTGGTCATTCGGGTGGTATTCTTCTTGGCACTAAGAAAGATGTTTTTGATTTGGTCGCTTTTGATCATGGAATTTTTTGGGCTAGCACGGTGGTTTCTCACCGAAGCCTTAACTCTTTACTAGAAATCATGGTGGTATATGGTCCGGCTGATCATTCTATTACATATATTTTTCTAGATGAACTTCGCAATAAAATTGAATCCTGTGAGCTGCCACTATTGATAGGGGGAGACTTCAATTTGATGCGCTACCCTTCGGATAAGAGTACCTCTAACTTCTCGTGGCCGCTGGCCGACGCGTTCAATGCTTTCATCAGAGACACGGCGATCCGTGAAATCCCTAGGGCCGGGGCCCGTTACACCTGGACGAATCGCCAAACTTCTCCCATTCGTTCTGTCCTTGATCGGGTTTTCTTGTGTCCTAGTTGGGATTCGTTGTTTCCCCGTGTCATTCTCAGAGCCCTGGCTATAGTGGGCTCGGATCACTCCCCTCGGATTCTTGACGATGGTACTCGTTCGGTTGCTTTCCCGAGGTTTCAGTTCGATGCCTCTTGGCTCCATGTGGAGGGTTTCGCTGACTTGATTGCGCAAAAGATTTCGTCTTTCCTGTCTTCTAACCGCCGATCTTTTGGTCCGATGGACGACTGGCATCAATGCTCCTATTTTCTTTGTAGATTCCTTCAGGGTTGGTCTAAAAATCACTTTGCTGAGTCAAGGCGTGACAAAGTTAGGTTGGCTGCTCAAATAGAGGTGCTTGATGCTCGTGCGGACAACTTAGGCCTCTCCTCGGCCGAGTGGCAGACCCGTTATGGTCTTGAAGAGGCACTTTTGGGTATTCATCGTCAGGAGGAAGTGTATTGGAAACAAAGAGGCACTATTAATTGGACTTTAAAGGGTGACTCGCCCACGGCCTACTTCTTTGCCATCGCGAATGGTAGACGTCGGAGATGTTTGATCGATAGCCTCCTTATCGAGGGCTTCAGGGTCTCTGATCAATCTGTGATTATGCGTCACGTGGTTCATTTCTTCTCTACTCTCTTATCTGCCCAACCCGAGCTGGGTTTTAGGTTGGCGCCTACCTTTTGGTCTCTCCTCGAACAGGTTTCGAGCGATGAAAATGAGGGATTGATGATTCCCCCTTCTGAAGAGGAGATTTTCGATGCGATCCGAACTGCCAATTCTAACGCGGCTTCCGGGCCTGACGGTTTCTCCATTCCTTTCTTTAGGCAGTTCTGGCCTCAGTTAAAAGGCCTCATTCAGGCAATTACACAAGGATTTTGGCTGGGAACTGTTGACATCTCTAGATTGAATTACGCGGTGCTCACTCTCATCCCTAAGGTCAAAGGTGCTGACTTGATCACCCAGTTTAGGCCCATTGCCTTAATTAACAACTTCGCGAAGATCCCGGCTAAGGGCCTGGCTACTAGGCTGTCTCCGATCGCCCATCGCGTCATCAGTCCTTTCCAATCGGCGTTCATAAAGGGTAGATTTATTCTGGATGGTGTTCTTTGCTTGCATGAGATTGTGCATGACCTGCGGACCAAGGGCACTAAGGCAGTGGTTCTTAAACTTGATTTCGAGAAGGCTTATGACTCGGTGAGCTGGAATTTTCTTCGCCAAGTTCTTCTTGCTAAAGGCTTCGAGGGAGTGGTGGTTCACCGTCTTATGCAGCTCGTTTCGGGAGGGCACACGGCTGTGGCGGTTAATGGACAGATTAGTAATTTCTTTGCTGACGGTAGGGGCCTTAGACAAGGAGATCCGGCGTCCCCCCTTCTCTTTAACTTCGTTGCGGATGCTCTTTCTCATATCCTTTCTCGAGCAGCTAGTGCTGGTCACATTACACCTGTTTGCTCTCACTTGATCCCCAATGGCATCACTCACCTTCCATACGCGGACAACACCATTATTATGGTTGAACTTAATGACGCCAGCCTCACGAACCTGAAATTCCTTCTCCTATGCTTCGAGGCGCTATCGGGTCTTAAAATTAACTTTTCAAAGAGCGAAGTAATTGTGACTGGGGTACCTGACTCTAAAGCTCAGAGAGTGGCGCATCTTCTGAACTGCTCCCTTGGTTCTTATCCTTTCAAATACCTGGGCCTCCCAATCTCCCCTCGCAAGCTATTGGCAAAAGATTTTGCCCCGACAGTGACTAAAGTAGGGAACAGAGTCCTGCCGTGGAGAGGCCGTTATAATTCCCAGGCAGGCAAGGTCGCCCTCACTAATGCGTGCCTCTCCTCCCTTCTGATGTTTCTAATGGGCTTTTATCTCCTGTCCGGAGGTACTCACGCTGGTTTCGACAAGCATAGGGGTGCTTTTTACTAGAACTCCTCTGACAATAAGCGCAAATATAGGATGGTTAAGTGGGATCTAATTTATAGGCCTAAGAACATGGGGGGCCTAGGCATCATTAACACGATGGTCATGAACAAGTGCCTCATGATAAAATGGTGGTGGAAAATTATGTTCCTCGAGGAGCGCCCCACCTAGCTTTCTCTTCTCAAAGCTAAGTACTTCCCCTCCTCGAGCCCCATGTTCGCCTCTTCCTCTGGTGGTTCTCAGTTTTGGCGTCAGCTTGTTAAAGTTCGCCTGATTTTCCAGTCCCTCGTAAAGTTTGTAGTTCGGAATGGTAAATCCACTCGCTTTTGGTTAGATTGGTGGGTTGGGGATACCACTCTCGCGGTGGCCTGCCCGACCCTGTTCTCGTATTGCGCTGCTACTGAGATCTCTATCTCTGAGCTCTCGGCTCACAATTGGGACCTTGACTTCCGGCGAACCCTTTCTCCTGTGGAGTTGGATGATTGACAACGTCTTACTGCCTGCTTCCCCTTGCTCTCGGAGGAAGATGACTCGGTTGTCTGGCCTCACTCTGCTTCGGGGCGTTTCTCAGTTAAATCCGCATACGCCAAACTTATCTCGGGTGCCCGTACAGTGAAATTCAAGGATATTTGGTCGACACGTATCCCTCCTAAGATAAAATTTTTCTTGTGGCAAGCTTTCCGTCGTAAACTCCGTGCGGCTGATCAAATTAGGAAGAGGAACGGGCCGGGCTCTAATAGATGGGCTCTATGTGGGGCTCTTGAAAACACCGAGCACATATTTTTTCATTGCTCTTTGGCTAAATTCCTTTGGAGTTGTATTAGACTTTGGCTTCATGTTAATTGGAATCCATCTTCTTTCGAGGACTTGCGGCGCTGTGTCAGTACTTTATTAGGCCGGTCTAAGAGGGTATTCTGGGTTGGTTGGGCAGCGATTTGTTGGTCGCTGTGGACTACTAGAAACAAGTTCACTATCGAACATATTTTCCCGGCTAACCCTGTGAATTGCTTATTTAAAGCCAATGTCTTTTTGCAGCAGTGGAGATCATTGACTAAGGAAGTGGATTTAGAGGCTTTCGACGACATGTTATCTAAGATGAGATCTACGGCTTCTTCCCTGCTACGGCGACCTAGGAGGATGGCTTAAACTCCGGTTCTTTTGGACTCTTGGCTGGCCTGCCTGCCATGTTTGGCTGGTTGCCATGTACTCGTACTTCTTAAACTTTGCTCTACTTCTGTGATGTTTGGTTGGCTGTGTCGTGACTCTGCCTGGTGGCTTTATGTATAAAGTCGGGCGTATGCCTTTTCTCTAAAAAGAACAAACTAGAGTAACGTTACGATTAGAGGCTTGGGGCTGTTTGAATTGTGACTATCTTTGCCATATATTGCCACATGATTTTTGCCACATTTGTATTACTTGAGTTGTTTAAATTGTTAGCCACACTTTGGCTTGCCTAAGGGAATCTTGCCACATTTTTTCTGTCTATGACATGTTGAGTTCACTGCTCATAAAAATATTCTTGTCTTAGATGTGGCTAGAACCAAACACTCACCTAACTTGGTCAAATTTGTCTAAGGTGAGATGTGATAAAGTGTGGCAAGGTGTGGCTTGGAACCAAACAGGTGACAAAAAAGGGGGGAAACAATTATTATTTTTAGAAATGGAGGAGGACCCCGGCCTCTGCATCTGGACGATGCATGCAGCCACTTTATTAATTATTCACACAAAACCTTACAAAGTCATACACCTGTAAGACTAAAGCCACCGTCTAGACAACATTTGTCGCTACTCCTATCCAGTTGATGAAGGTATGCTGATAGTCTGGGATAATACCAAACAGACCTCGTAGCCAAACCTAACATCTAAGACCTGAGGTCCCAACCAGGACGCCTGCCAGGCATGGGGCACCCACCAATCCGGCGCACTCCTCAACCAGGACACCTGCCGGGTATGAGGCCGCCGCAGCCACCTGCCACCACTCCATCTTCAGTACTGTACTGCTGCATCTACCCTGCCCGATCTAGCTGCCGTCAACGCCACCATGGCGCCAGACAATGCCGCCATCCTACACGTATCCATCCACACACGCCCGTCGCCGAAACTCCGCAGCGCCATGCCGCCGGGATCCGTCATCGGCCTTGCGGTAGATGAAACACCGCTCCTCCTCGTCCCCTCCAGACAGCTCCTGCTCCAAAACGATGCCCTCAAGAGGGAGCACGACCGTACGCGCTGTCATTGTCCGATCCGGTAGACCAAGATCTAGGGTTTCCCTTGGAACATCCCGATCATGTTGACGCAGTTCGCAATGACGATGCCTCAACAGGGGGCGTCGGAGACGCCGTCATCATTATCCATGACCGAAGTCGGCGCCATTTTCACCGGAAGTAGCGCCACCACGATCTCGCCGCTGACTGGATCCGAGCACACCCTCGGCATGTAAACGTATGGTGTCATCGGAAAGCCGGTTGAGGACCTCCGGCCGCCCCACCCCGGCCCCATCACGCGCCGCCGGCCGGCCACAGCCGAACCACGACGGATCTGGCCGGGACTCCAGATCTACAGCCACCGCCGCCACCCAACACCCGGCCAGGCAAGCCAACGCTCAACCCACCAGCCACGGGGGAAACGGCCGCCGCCGCACGCCAGGGTCACCGCCCTGACTGCGCCGGCTGAAGACGAAGGCACCAACGCGAGATCGATCCAGACGACCTGAATCCCTCGCGCGCGACCCCGGTGAAAGGATCGATATAGTTGACTAGAGGGGGGGTGAATAGGCAACTACCAATTTTTAGCTTTTCTTTACCAAATTAAAGTTTGCATCAAAATAGGTTGTCTAGATATGCAACTAAGTGAGCAACCTATATGATGCAACGACAACAAGCACGCAAGCAAGTAAGAGATATAACACAAGTAAACTAGCTAAAGGAAAGGAACGAGATAACCAAGAGTGGAGCCGGTGAAGACGAGGATGTGTTACCGAAGTTCCTTCCTTTTGAGGGGAAGTACGTCTCCGTTGGAGCGGTGTGGAGGCACAATGCTCCCCAAGAAACCACAAGGGCCACCGTATTCTCCTCACGCCCTCACACAATGCGAGATGCCGTGATTCCACTATTGGTGCCCTTGAAGGCGGCGACCGGACCTTTACAAACAAGGTTGGGGCAATCTCCACAACTTGATTGGAGGCTCCCAACGACACCACAAAGCTTCACCACAATGGACTATGGCTCCGCGGTGACCTCAATCGTCTAGGGTGCTCAAACACCCAAGAGTAACAAGATCCGCTAGGGATAAGTGGGGGGAATCAAATTTCTCTTGGTGGAAGTGTAGATCGTGGCCTTCTCAACCAATCCCGAGCAAATCAACAAGTTTGATTGGCTAGGGAGAGAGATCGGGCGAAAATGGAGCTTGGAGCAACAATGGAGCTTTTGGGGGAAGAGGTTGGTCAACTTTGGGGAAGAAGACCCCTTTATATAGTGGGGGGAACAAACCAACCGTTACCCCCCTTCTGCCTCGAAGAGAGTGGTAGTACCGCTGTGCCAGCGGTACTACCGCTTGGCCCACAGCGGTACTACAACGGAGGGAGGGCGGTACTACCGCACAGGAGCGGTACTACGGCCCCCCACAGCCGCGGCCAGTACCGTAAAACCCGACACGAAAAAGGAGCCCTCGAATCGAGGCGGTACTAGCACGAGACCAGCGTGGTACTACGGCTTGGGGCCACTAGCGGTACTACTGCTCTGGAGCGGTACTACCGCTTGTGGCACCCAAGCGATACTACCGCTCCGTCCCGCGGTACTACCGCTGGGACCAGAGTTAGTACACACATGGGGGCTACTAGCGGTACTACTGCTCTAGGCGGTACTACCGCTCCAGAGCGGTACTACCGCTTGTAGCACCCAAGCGGTACTACCGCTCTGGCCCGCGGTACTACCGCTGGGACCAGAGAGGGCACAAAGAGAGGAGACCCACGCCCATCATCGAAACGGAAAGGCTCGGAGGGAGGGGCAAAGGAAGTGTACGTGATGATTCCGCCCTAGCCTTTCCAAAACGGACCCCCTCTTGATAGTACGGTGATCCCTATGAAACTAGTCCACCAAACTAATCCGAAAGGACTACACCGTCTTCGCTTTAAGCTCCGAGGGGAGGAAATCGTCTCGTGCCAAAAGGATGAATCTCTGAAAAACACTCAACGCACACGATTAGTTCGCAAAAGCATTGTCATCAATCACCAAAACATCTTAGGGATAAATATGCCCTTACAATCTCCCCCTTTTTGGTGGATTGATGACAATACGGGATTTGCACAACTGGGAAAAAACAAAGGACATAAGCAAACCCCAAATCTCTAAAATATAGACGGGCTCCCCCTAGATGTGTGCCATCAAGATAAGTGCTTTGAACTGCACGACACACATGCTAGGATCAACACTCCCCCTGTATTTTAGAGACCAACAACCTAAGCGAGATACAAGATAGCAGGATATATAACATAATGAAGCATATAACTCATGAGATATCAAATGACTAGAGACAAAGATAAAGATATGATAATGATAGGGTAGCATATGTCTCACACCATATGACTCGAACTAAAGTCTCACTGAACACAAAACCAAGCAAAGCACAAGGTCCAAGCAAAGCACAAAGTAGCACATAACGAAAGCACAAAGGCAAAGACACACTCGCAACACAACGACGCAAATCCCTAAACTCTCTCCCCCTTTGGCATCGAGACACCAAAAGGGGCAAAGAGCTAACCTACGGCTCCAGGTGAGAGCATGCTGAGGATCGCGAACATCAGGACTCTGCGTGATCATCTGCACTGCCGTCCTCGCCCGGAAACTGCTCGGCATCTGAGTCGGTCCACGGACAGTGCTGCTGGATCCACTCCTCCTCAGTAATCTGACCCTCTGAGCCGCCGGCGACTGTCGCACCCATCTGACGCATCAGCTCCTTGTGACGTCCTCTTGCCTTCTTCTCAGCCACATGAGTCATGTACTGACCATGAGACTCCATGCAGAACAGCTTCTTCATCTTGCGTTTGAGCTTCTTTGCCCAAGAGGGCTCTGCTGCAGAAGGCTTTGTCCCAGGAGGCACATAATCCTCATCATCATCACTGGCATCAGCCTCGTCCTCGGTCTCCATGGCAGCAGCAGAAGATGGAGCTCCAGATCTACCCCAATTATCCTTCTTCCTCAGACGCTTGATCTCATGAGAGACCAACTCTCCAGTTTCCAGCTGCTCCTCAGGATAGGTATGTCTCCAGGCCCTCTCAATAAGCAACATGATGAACGGACCATAAATTGGGC
Organism: Triticum aestivum; assembly: GCF_018294505.1. NCBI lineage: Eukaryota > Viridiplantae > Streptophyta > Magnoliopsida > Poales > Poaceae > Triticum > Triticum aestivum. Next base: position 104,284,436 of record NC_057799.1, read on the forward strand.
ACTTGCGCTCAGAAACAGCCGCCAGAAGCTCACACCACATGACGTGAGAGATATCCAGGGACTCGCCGGTGTTTGCGTCCTTCTCACGCTGGCAGAAGAGAAGCATGTCCACAAGGTAAGAGTGTACCATGTCCAGATTCCCCATACGAGGGAAGAGAGTCTCGCGGAAGATACGGTGAAGGATGTCCAGATAGGTAGACAACTCATAGGTTTCCTTCCTGGTCTCAGGGTGGACCTTCCGAGTACAGTAGGGCCAGAGGGCTTGCTTGTGAGTGGAGGTGGCATTTTGGTGAGGACGAAAGCCAACTGGAGTCTCGAGCCCTTGATCTTCCACCTCAAGCAGCCCCATGAAGGCCTGCCACTTGACAGCTAGCACCTTTCCATTTGTCATCCAAGTCAGAGTCCTGTCTGCATCAGTTCCTAGGTGAACAGTGGCAAAGAACTGTGCCAGCAAATCTACATCAAAGTCCTTGTTGAACTGCATGATCCTGAGAATGTTCAACTGAGAGCACATCTGTAGGGCATCACCAAAGTACTCAAGGTCCTTCTCATAGCATCCGTGTTGATGGAATGAACATTGACAAAGAGATTCTTCTTAGCCTTGATCACATCAAAGTATGTGGCATACTGAAACCGGTTTCAGAACGGGCGATTGGCAAGATTGGGTTCTTGGTCTTCCTCATAGGGGTTGCGCCGACGCCTGTCCCGGAATTCCTTGCTACACATCTCAGTCACTTTCTTGCCACTTGGCTTCGGTCGGCTGGCAATCTTCTTCTTGCGAGGAGGATTAGCACTTGAGGAAGCACCCCCTGCTGGCTGTGGAGCACTGGAAGAACCACCTGCAGTCTCAGATGAGCGGTACCGCTTCGACGTTGAACGCCCGGGGTTGACACGGCGGACTTGCTGCTCAGGATGTTCATCACCTGGAACCAAACACACGGACACAAGAGACAACCAGAAGGAACGATCAAAACCAAATAATCACAACAAATATGGATCAACATGTGGTAGGAAACAATGGAACTGGGCATCCAGCGGTAGTACCGTGCCTGCTCAGCGATAGTACTGCTTAGCCACATAAGCGGTAGTACCGCTCCAGCGGTAGTACCGTGCCAGATGGGCGGTAGTACCGCCCGAGACGGGGCACGGCGGATCCCTACTGCCGTGGTCAGATCCGGCACTACCGGGGATGCCAAATTCAAAAATAAACCTACCAAACATCAATCCAAAGAGTCTAGTTGCCTTCTCCAACCTACTCAAGCCTAGATTTGGCCAAAAATCTAGAGATGCAACTACTATTGCCCCTAAAACGCGAGATCTGAAAAGTAGACAAGAAGAGAAGAGGAACGGGGGCAATACCGGCATCCATGGCAAGAGGACGAGGTGGGGATCGACTCCACCGAAGGAAATGGAGAGGAACGGTCCGGAGACGGAGGGCCGCCGGAGCCTTCCCACGGCGAGATGGCGCTAGAGAGAGAGGAAGAGGAACCAGGGGACGAAGCAAATGGGTATGGGGTGGAGGAAACCACCCCTGCCCACGACTTAACCCCCTGGCCCCGCCCCTCAGCGGTAGTACCGTGGTGAGGGCGGTAGTACCGCTTAGCCGTATAAGCGGTAGTACCGCTCCAGCGGTAGTACCGCTCCTGCACAACGGTAGTACCGCCCAGCGCAACTCAAACCAGACTCAACACATATGGTGCAAAACGAAAGACGGGAAACAACGGCAAGAAGACCAACAAGAGCACTAGCAAGAGAACAAGAATCACACGCCTCTATACGAGAGGGCGGTGGCCGAGGCCACCTATGTTTGAGTCACTTGGTATGGCACCGCGAAGAATTATCCTTGGGCCCATGACCAAAGCTCGTCTTTGAAGCACAAGTACCATCAAAAATGGCTAATGTGAAAGAGTGAGATCAGTTTATGCATTGTGGGGGGAGGGAAAGTTCATTGAGAGAACAACACTCCCCCTACGTCCATGCCTACACCTAGACAAGAATGCACAATGAATGTGAGGGGTGTGCAAAGGTTCAAACCACATTGCTCGAATCAATGATATTTAGCTCATGCCTTAACTCGCGAAATCTTGCTTCATCCAATGGCTTCGTGAAAATATCTGCAAGGTTATCATGAGTGTTGACATAGTTGAGCTCGATCTCCCCTCGCCTAATATGATCCCGGATGAAGTGATACCGAATCTCAATATGCTTTGTCTTGAAGTGTTGCACCGGGTTGAGAGAAATCTTGATAGCACTTTCATTGTCACACCAAAGAGGCACTTTGTCACAAATGACACCGTAATCCTTTAAAGTTTGCCTCATCCGTAAGAGTTGTGCACAACAACTTCCGGCCGCCACATACTCCGCTTCGGTGGACGAGAGAGACACACAACTTTGCTTTTTAGAAGACCAACTTACCAAAGAGCAACCAAGAAATTGGCACCCTCCGGAAGTGGACTTCCTATCCACTTTGTCTCCCGCCCAATCGGAGTCCGAATAACCTACAAGCTTGAAGTTTGCTCCTCTTGGGTACCATAGGACAAAGTTTGGGGTATGAGCCAAATATCGAAAGATTCGCTTGACCGCCACAAAGTGGCTTTCCTTAGGTGCGGCTTGAAACCGTGCACATATTCCCACACTCAACATGATATCCGGTCTAGATGCACGAAGGTAAAGCAAGGATCCAATCATAGAGCGATATACCTTTTGATCCACCGCTTTACCATTGGGATCAATGTCAAGTTGGCACTTGGTGGGCATTGGAGTGGAAGCCGGCTTGACATCACTTAGCTTGAATCTATTTAGCATGTCTTGAGTGTATTTGGCTTGGTTGATGAAGGTTCCTTCTCTTCTTTGTTTGATTTCGAATCCGAGAAAGAACATCAACTCTCCCATCATAGACATCTTGAACTTTGAGGTCATGAGAGTGGCAAATTCTTCATTGAAAGCTTTGTTAGGGGAACCAAAAATAATATCATCAACATATAGTTGGCACACAAACAACTCCCCTTTGACCTTCTTAGTAAAAAGAGCCGGGGTCGATTTTCCCGATTTCGAATCCACGATCTTGTAACAACTCCGTAAGATGCTCATACCACGCACGTGGGGCTTGTTTAAGGCCATAGAGTGCCTTGTGGAGTTGATACACATGATCGGGGAAATAGGGATCTTCGAACCCGGGGGGTTGTTTGACATATACCAACTCATTTATGGGACCATTAAGAAAGCACTCTTCACATCCATTTGTTGCAAAGTGAAATTATGATGAGAAGCATAAGCAATCAACAAACGAATAGATTCAAGGCGAGCAACGGGGGCAAAGGTTTCACCGTAGTCGATACCCTCGACTTGGGAGTAGCCTTGTGCCACCAAACGAGCCTTGTTGCGAACAATGATTCCATGAGCGTCTTGCTTGTTCTTGAATATCCACTTGGTTCCAATGACATTATGATTCCCGGTTGGCCTTGGCACTAACTTCCACACTTGGTTATGTTCGAAGTTGTTGAGTTCTTCATGCATGGCGTTGAGCCAATCCGGGTCCTCAAGCGCTTCATAAACCTTTTGGGGTTCGACACAAGAAACAACGCATGATGTTCACAATAGTTTGCTAATTGTCTACGAGTGCTTACCCCCTTTCTTAGGCTTCCAACCACATTCTCCATGAGATGACCTTTGGTGGTGAGCTTGGAAGCGATCTTAGCGGCACGACGCTCCAATTCCTCCTCGGAAGTGAAGTGAGGAGGGGTTACTTGATCATCTTGAGCATCGTCTTGAGCTTGTTCTTGATCTTGAACTAGCTCGAGGGGAAGAACTTGACCTTGGGCATCATTTAGTGGACCACTGTTGGAAATATGCCCTAGAGGCAATAATAAATGGTTATTATTATATTTCTTTGTTCATGGTAATTGTCTATTGTTCATGCTATAATTGTATTGTCCGGAAATCGTAATACATGTGTGAATACATAGACCACAACGTGTCCCTAGTAAGCCTCTAGTTGACTAGCTCGTTGATCAACAGATAGTCATGGTTTCCTGACTATGGACATTGGATGTCATTGATAACGGGATCACATCATTAGGAGAATGATGTGATGGACAAGACCCAATCCTAAGCATAGCATAAAAGATCGTGTAGTTTCGTTTGCTAGAGCTTTTCCAATGTCAAGTATCTTTTCCTTAGACCATGAGATCGTGCAACTCCCGGATACCGTAGGAGTGCTTTGGGTGTGCCAAACGTCACAACGTAACTGGGTGACTATAAAGGTGCACTACGGGTATCTCCGAAAGTATCTGTTGGGTTGGCACGGATCGAGACTGGGATTTGTCACTCCGTGTGACGGAGAGGTATCTCTGGGCCCACTCGGTAATGCATCATCATAATGAGCTCAATGTGACTAAGGCGTTAGTCACGGGATCATGCATTGCGGCGAGTAAAGAGACTTGCCGGTAACGAGATTGAACAAGGTATTGGGATACCGACGATCGAATCTCGGGCAAGTAACATACCGATTGACAAAGGGAATTGTATACGGGATTGATTGAATCCTCGACACCGTGGTTCATCCGATGAGATCATCGTGGAACATGTGGGAGCCAACATGGGTATCCAGATCCCGCTGTTGGCTATTGACCGGAGAGGCGTCTCGGTCATGTCTGCATGTCTCCCGAACCCGTAGGGTCTACACACTTAAGGTTCGGTGACGCTAGGGTTGTAGAGATATGTGTATGCGGAAACCCGAAAGTTGTTCGGAGTCCCGGATGAGATCCCAGACGTCACGAGAGGTTCCGGAATGGTCCGGAGGTGAAGAATTATATATAGGAAGTCAAGTTTCGGCCACCGGGAAAGTTTTGGGGGTTACCGGTATTGTACCGGGACCACCGAAAGGGTCCCGGGGGTTCACCGGGTGGGGCCACCTATCCTGGAGGGCCCCGTGGGCTGAAATGGGTAGGGAACCAGCCCCTAGTGGGCTGGGCGCCCCCCCATGGGCCTCCCCCCATGCGCCTAGGGTTGGGAACCCTAGGGTGGGGGGTTTCCCACTTGCCTTGGGGGGCAAGTCACCCCCCCCTGGCCGCCGCCCCCCATCCAGATGGGATCCCTGGCCGGCGCCCCCCCCCTCCCAGGGGGCCTATATAAAGGGGGGAGGGAGGGCAGCAACAACACAGCCTTGGGCGCCTCCCTCTCCCCCTGCAACACCTCTCTCTCTCTCTCTCTCTCGTATATGCTCGGCGAAGCCCTGCCGGCATCCCGCTACATCCACCACCACGCCGTCGTGCTGCTGGATCTCCATCAACCTCTCCTTCCCCCTTGCAGGATCAAGAAGGAGGAGACATTGCAGTACCGTACGTGTGTTGAACGCGGAGGTGCCGTCCGTTCGGCACTCGGTCATCGGTGATTTGGATCACGACGAGTACGACTCCGTCATCCACGTTCATTGGAACGCTTCCGCTCGCGATCTACAAGGGTATGTAGATGCACTCCTTTCCCCTCGTTGCTAGTATACTCCATAGATGCATCTTGGTGAGCGTAGGAAAATTTTAAAATTATGCTACGATTCCCAACAGTGGCATCATGAGCCAGGCCTATGCTTAGTTACTATGCACGAGTAGAACACAAAGCAGTTGTGGGCATTGAGTTTGCCAATTCTTCTTGCCGCTACTAGTCGTTTCTTGTCTCGGTGGCATCGTAGGATGAAGCGGCCTGGACCGACCTTACACGTACGCTTACGTGAGACAGGTTCCACCGACTGACATGCACTAGTTGCATAAGGTGGCTAGCGGGTGTCTGTCTCTCCTACTTTAGTCGGAACGGATTCGATGAAAAGGGTCCTTATGAAGGGTAAATAGAAATTGGCAAATCATGTTGTGGTCATACGTAGGTAAGAAACGTTCTTGCTAGAAACCTACAAACCACGTAAAAACTTGCAACAACAATTAGAGGACGTCTAACTTGTTTTTGCAGCATGTGCCTTGTGATGTGATATGGCCAGAAGATGTGATGAATGATATATGTGATGTATGAGATTGATCATATTCTTGTAATAGGACTCACGACTTGCATGTCGATGAGTATGACAACCGGCAGGAGCCATAGGAGTTGTCTTTATTATTTTGTATGACCTGCGTGTCATTGAATAACGCCATGTAAATTACTTTACTTTGTTGCTAAACGCGTTAGCCATAGAAGTAGAAGTAATCGTTGGCGTGACGACTTCATGAAGACACGATGATGGAGATCATGATGATGGAGATCATGGTGTCATACCGGTGACGAAGATGATCATGGTGCCCCGAAGATGGAGATCAAAGGAGCATAATGATATTGGCCATATTATGTCACTATTTGATTGCATGTGATGTTTATCATGTTTTTGCACCTTATTTGCTTAGAACGACGGTAGTAAGTAAGATGATCCCTTATGATAATTTCAAGGAAGTGTTCACCCTAACTGTGTACCGTTGCGAAGGTTCGTTGTTTCGAAGCACCACGTGATGATCGGGTGTGATAGATTCTAACGTTCGCATACAACGGGTGTTGACGAGCCTAGCATGTACAGACATGGCCTCGGAACACACGCAATACACTTAGGTTGACTTGACGAGCCTAGCATGTACAGACATGGCCTCGGAACATGGAGGACCGAAAGGTCGAGCATGATTCGTATAGAAGATACGATCAACATGGAGATGTTCACCGATCTTGACTAGTCCGTCTCACGTGATGATCGGACACGGCCTAGTTAAATTCGGATCATGTATCACTTAGATGACTAGAGGGATGTCTATCTGAGTGGGAGTTCATTAAATAATTTGATTAGATTAACTGAAATTATCATGAACTTAGTCTAAAATCTTTACACTATGTCTTGTAGATCAAATGGCCAACTTGTCCTCAATTTCAACGCATTCCTAGAGAAAACCAAGCTGAAAGATGATGGCAGCAACTATACGGACTGGGTCCGGAACCTGAGGATCATCCTCATAGTAGCCAAGAAAGATTATGTCTTAGAAGCACCGCTAGGTGAAGCACCAATCCCTGAAAACCAAGACGTTATGAACGCTTGGCAATCACGTGCTGATGATTACTCCCTCGTTCAGTGCGGCATGCTTTACAGCTTAGAACCGGGTCTCCAAAAGCGTTTTGAGAAACATGGAGCATATGAGATGTTCGAGGAGCTGAAACTGGTTTTTCAAGCTCATGCCCGGGTCGAGAGATATGAAGTCTCTGACAAGTTCTTCAGCTGTAAAATGGAGGAGAATAGTTCTGTCAGTGAGCACATACTCAGAATGTCTGGGTTGCACAACCGCTTGTCTCAGCTGGGAGTTAATCTCCCGGATGACGCGGTCATTGACAGAATCCTTCAGTCGCTTCCACCAAGCTACAAGAGCTTTGTGATGAACTTCAATATGCAGGGGATGGAAAAGACCATTCCCGAGGTATATTCAATGTTGAAATCAGCGGAGGTGGAGATCAGAAAAGAACATCAAGTGTTGATGGTGAATAAAACCACTAAGTTCAAGAAGAACAAGGGTAAGAAGAACTTCAAGAAGGACGGCAAGGGAGTTGCCGCGCCCGGTAAGCCAGTTGCCGGGAAGAAGTCAAAGAATGGACCCAAGCCTGAGACTGAGTGCTTTTATTGCAAGGGAAGTGGTCACTGGAAGCGGAACTGCCCCAAATACTTAGCGGACAAGAAGGCCGGCAACACCAAAGGTATATGTGATATACATGTAATTGATGTGTACCTTACCAGTACTCGTAGTAGCTCCTGGGTATTTGATACCGGTGCGGTTGCTCATATTTGTAACTCAAAACAGGAACTGCGGAATAAACGGAGACTGGCAAAGGAAGAGGTGACGATGCGCGTCGGGAATGGTTCCAAGGTCGATGTGATCGCCGTCGGCACGCTACCTCTGCATCTACCTACGGGATTAGTTTTAAACCTCAATAATTGTTATTTAGTGCCAGCTTTGAGCATGAACATTGTATCTGGATCTCGTTTAATTCGAGATGGCTACTCATTTAAATCCGAGAATAATGGTTGTTCTATTTATTTGAGAGATATGTTTTATGGTCATGGCCCGCTGGTCAATGGTTTATTCTTGATGAATCTCGAACGTGATGTTACACATATTCATAGTGTGAATACCAAAAGATGTAAAGTTGATAACGATAGTCCCACATACTTGTGGCACTGCCGCCTTGGTCACATTGGTGTCAAGCGCATGAAGAAGCTCCATGCAGATGGACTTTTGGAGTCTCTTGATTACGAATCATTTGACACATGCGAACCATGCCTCATGGGTAAGATGACCAAGACTCCGTTCTCCGGAACAATGGAGCGAGCAACCAACTTATTGGAAATCATACATACCGATGTGTGCGGTCCAATGAGTGTTGAGGCTCGCGGAGGATATCGTTATGTTCTCACTCTCATTGATGATTTAAGTAGATATGGGTATGTCTACCTAATGAAACACAAGTCTGAAACCTTTGAAAAGTTCAAGGAATTTCAGAGTGAAGTTGAGAATCAACGTGACAGGAAAATAAAATTCTTACGATCAGATCGTGGTGGAGAATATTTAAGTCACGAGTTTGGTACACACTTAAGAAAATGTGGAATAGTTTCACAACTCACGCCGCCTGGAACACCTCAGAGAAACGGTGTGTCCGAACGTCGTAATCGCACTCTATTGGATATGGTGCGATCTATGATGTCTCTTACCGATTTACCGCTCTCATTTTGGGGCTATGATTTAGAGACTGCCGCATTCACTTTAAATAGGTACCATCGAAATCCGTTGAGATGACACCGTATGAATTATGGTTTGGGAAGAAACCTAAGCTGTCGTTTCTAAAAGTTTGGGGATGCGATGCTTATGTCAAGAAACTTCAACCTGAAAAGCTCGAACCCAAGTCGGAGAAATGCGTCTTCATAGGATACCCTAAGGAAACTATAGGGTACACCATCTACCTCAGATCCGAAGGCAAGATCTTCGTTGCCAAGAACGGGTCCTTTCTAGAGAAGGAGTTTCTCTCGAAACAATTGAGTGGGAGGAAAGTGGAACTTGATGAGGTGATAGTCACTCCTTCCGTACCGGAAAGTAGCGCAGCGCGGGAAAATGTTCCTGTGGTGCCTACACCGACTGGGGAGGAAGTTAATGATGATGATCATGAAGGTTCGGATCAAGTTACTGAACTTCGTAGGTCCACAAGGACACGTTCCGCACCAGAGTGGTACGCCAACCCTGTCCTGGAAATCATGTTGTTAGACAACGGTGAACCTTCGAACTATGAAGAAGCGATGGCGGGCCCGGATTCCGACAAATGGCTAGAAGCCATGAAATCCGAGATAGGATCCATGTATGAAAACGAAGTATGGACTTTGACTGACTTGCCCGATGATCGGCGAGCCATAGAAAACAAATGGATCTTTAAGAAGAAGACGGACGCGGATGGTAATGTGACCATCTACAAAGCTCGACTTGTCGCTAAGGGTTATCGACAAGTTCAAGGGGTTGACTACGATGAGACTTTCTCACCCGTAGCGAAGCTGAAGTCCGTCCGAATCATGTTAGTAATTGCCGCACACTATGATTATGAGATATGGCAGATAGACGTCAAAACGGCATTCCTTAACGGCTTCCTTAAGGAAGAGTTGTATATGATGCAGCCGGAAGGTTTTGTCGATCCTAAGAATGCTAATAAAGTATGCAAGCTCCAGCGCTCAATATATGGGCTGGTGCAAGCATCTCGGAGTTGGAACATTCGCTTTGATGAGATGATCAAAGCGTTTGGGTTTACACAGACTTATGGAGAAGCCTGTGTTTACAAGAAAGTGAGTGGGAGCTCTGTAGCATTTCTCTTATTATATGTGGATGACATATTATTGATGGGAAATGATATAGAATTCTTGGAAAGTATAAAGGCCTATTTGAATAAGTGTTTTTCAATGAAGGACCTTGGAGAAGCTGCTTATATATTAGGCATCAAGATCTATAGAGATAGATCAAGACGCCTCATTGGTCTTTCACAAAGTACATACCTTGACAAGATATTGAAGAAGTTCAATATGGATCAGTCGAAGAAGGGGTTCTTGCCTGTATTGCATGGTGTGCAATTGAGCACGGCTCAATGCCCGACCATGGCAGAAGATATAGAAAAGATGAGTGTCATCCCCTATGCCTCGGCCATAGGGTCTATTATGTATGCCATGCTGTGTACCAGACCTGATGTAAACCTTGCCGTAAGTTTGGTAGGAAGGTACCAAAGTAATCCCGGCATGGAACACTGGACAGCGGTCAAGAATATCCTGAAGTACCTGAAAAGGACTAAGGATATGTTTCTCGTTTATGGAGGTGACGAAGAGCTCGTCGTAAAGGGTTACGTCGACGCTAGCTTCGACACAGATCTGAATGACTCGAAGTCACAAACCGGATACGTGTATATTTTGAATGGAGGAGCAGTAAGCTGGTGCAGTTGCAAGCAAAGCGTCGTGGCGGGATCTACATGTGAAGCGGAGTACATGGCAGCCTCGGAGGCAGCACAGGAAGCAGTCTGGATGAAGGAGTTCATTACCGACCTAGGGGTGATTCCCAATGCGTCGGGCCCGGTGACTCTCTTCTGTGACAACACTGGAGCTATTGCCCTTGCGAAGGAGCCCAGGTTTCACAGGAAGACCAGGCATATCAAGCGTCGCTTCAACTCCATTCGTGAAAGTGTTCAAAATGGAGACATAGATATTTGTAAAGTACATACGGACCTGAATGTAGCAGATCCGTTGACTAAACCTCTCCTTAGAGCAAAACATGATCAACACCAGGACGCAATGGGTGTTCGATTCATCACAATGTAACTAGATTATTGACTCTAGTGCAAGTGGGAGATTGTTGGAAATATGCCCTAGAGGCAATAATAAATGGTTATTATTATATTTCTTTGTTCATGGTAATTGTCTATTGTTCATGCTATAATTGTATTGTCCGGAAATCGTAATACATGTGTGAATACATAGACCACAACGTGTCCCTAGTAAGCCTCTAGTTGACTAGCTCGTTGATCAACAGATAGTCATGGTTTCCTGACTATGGACATTGGATGTCATTGATAACGGGATCACATCATTAGGAGAATGATGTGATGGACAAGACCCAATCCTAAGCATAGCATAAAAGATCGTGTAGTTTCGTTTGCTAGAGCTTTTCCAATGTCAAGTATCTTTTCCTTAGACCATGAGATCGTGCAACTCCCGGATACCGTAGGAGTGCTTTGGGTGTGCCAAACGTCACAACGTAACTGGGTGACTATAAAGGTGCACTACGGGTATCTCCGAAAGTATCTGTTGGGTTGGCACGGATCGAGACTGGGATTTGTCACTCCGTGTGACGGAGAGGTATCTCTGGGCCCACTCGGTAATGCATCATCATAATGAGCTCAATGTGACTAAGGCGTTAGTCACGGGATCATGCATTGCGGTACGAGTAAAGAGACTTGCCGGTAACGAGATTGAACAAGGTATTGGGATACCGACGATCGAATCTCGGGCAAGTAACATACCGATTGACAAAGGGAATTGTATACGGGATTGATTGAATCCTCGACACCGTGGTTCATCCGATGAGATCATCGTGGAACATGTGGGAGCCAACATGGGTATCCAGATCCCGCTGTTGGTTATTGACCGGAGAGGCGTCTCGGTCATGTCTGCATGTCTCCCGAACCCGTAGGGTCTACACACTTAAGGTCCGGTGACGCTAGGGTTGTAGAGATATATGTATGCGGAAACCCGAAAGTTGTTCGGAGTCCCGGATGAGATCCTGGACGTCACGAGAGGTTCCGGAATGGTCCGGAGGTAAAGATTTATATATGGGAAGTCTTATTTTGGTCGCCGGAAAAGTTTCGCACTTTATCGGTATTGTACCGGGAGTGCCGAAAGGGGTCCGGGGGTCCACCAAGGGGGCCCACCAGCCCCGGGGGGCCACATGGGCTGTAAGGGGTGCGCCTTGGCCTATATGGGCCAAGGGCACCAGCCCCAAGAGGCCCATGCGCAAGAGATAAGAAAAAAGGGAGAGTCCTAAAGGGGGAAGGCACCTCCGAGGTGCCTTGGGGGGGAAGGACTCCCCCCTGGCCGCACCCTTCCTTGGAGGAAGGGGCAAGGCTGCGCCCCCCCCTCTCCCTTGGCCCTATATATAGTGGGGGGAAGGGAGGGCAGCAACATCTAAGCCTTGGGCGCCTCCCTCCTCCCCTGCAACACCTCTCTCTCTCTCAGAAGCTTGCGAAGCCCTGCCGGAGAGCCGCTACATCCACCACCACGCCGTCGTGCTGTTGGATCTCCATCAACCTCTCCTTCCCCCTTGCTGGATCAAGAAGGAGGAGACGTCGCTGCACCGTACGTGTGTTGAACGCGGAGGTGCCGTCCGTTCGGCACTCGGTCATCGGTGATTTGGATCACGGCGAGTACGACTCCGTCATCCACGTTCATTGGAACGCTTCCGCTCGCAATCTACAAGGGTATGTAGATGCACTCCCTTCCCCTCGTTGCTAGTAGACTCCATAGATGCATCTTGGTGAGCGTAGGAAAATTTTAAATTATGCTACGATTCCCAACAGTGGCATCATGAGCCAGGTCTATGCGTAGTTACTATGCACGAGTAGAACACAAAGAAGTTGTGGGCGTTGAGTTTGCCAATTCTTCTTGCCGCTACTAGTCTTTTCTTGTTTCGGCGGCATTGTAGGATGAAGCGGCCCGGACCGACCTTACACGTACACTTACGTGAGACAGGTTCCACCGACTGACATGCACTAGATGCATAAGGTGGCTAGCGGGTGTCTGTCTCTCCTACTTTAGTCGGAACGGATTCGATGAAAAGGGTCCTTATGAAGGGTAAATAGAAATTGGCAAATCACGTTGTGGTCATACGTAGGTAAGAAAACGTTCTTGCTAGAAACCTACAAACCACGTAAAAACTTGCAACAACAATTAGAGGACGTCTAACTTGTTTTTGCAGCATGTGCTATGTGATGTGATATGGCCAGAAGATGTGATGAATGATATATGTGATGTATGAGATTGATCATATTCTTGTAATAGGAATCACGACTTGCATGTCGATGAGTATGACAACCGGCAGGAGCCATAGGAGTTGTCTTTATTATTTTGCATGACCTGCGTGTCATTGAATAGCGCCATGTAAATTACTTTACTTTGTTGCTAAACGCGTTAGCCATAGAAGTAGAAGTAATCGTTGGCGTGACGACTTCATGAAGACACAATGATGGAGATCATGATGATGGAGATCATGGTGTCATGCCGGTGACGAAGATGATCATGGTGCCCCGAAGATGGAGATCAAAGGAGCATGATGATATTGGCCATATCATGTCACTATTTGATTGCATGTGATGTTTATCATGTTTTTGCATCTTATTTGCTTAGAACGACGGTAGTAAGTAAGATGATCCCTTATAATAATTTCAAGAAAGTGTTCACCCTAACTGTGCACCGTTGCGAAGGTTCGTTGTTTCGAAGCACCACGTGATGATCGGGTGTGATAGATTCTAACGTTCGAATACAACGGGTGTTGACGAGCCTAGCATGTACAGACATGGCCTCGGAACACACGCAATACACTTAGGTTGACTTGACGAGCCTAGAATGTACAGACATGGCCTCGGAACACGGAGGACCGAAAGGTCGAGCATGAGTCGTATAGAAGATACGATCTGTTGGAAATATGCCCTAGAGGCAATAATAAATGGTTATTATTATATTTCTGTGTTCATGATAATAGTCTTTTATTCATGCTATAATTGTATTGTCCGGAAATCGTAATACATGTGTGAATACATAGACCACAACCTGTCCCTAGTAAGCCTCTAGTTGACTAGCTCGTTGATCAACAGATAGTCATGGTTTCCTGACTATGGACATAGGATGTCATTGATAACGGGATCACATCATTAGGAGAATGATGTGATGGACAAGACCCAACTTAAGCATAGCATAAAAGATCGTGTAGTTTCGTTTGCTAGAGCTTTTCCAATGTCAAGTATCTTTTCCTTAGACCATGAGATCGTGCAACTCCCGGATACCGTAGGAGTGCTTTGGGTGTGCCAAACGTCACAACGTAACTGGGTGACTATAAAGGTGCATTACAGGTATCTCCGAAAGTGTCTGTTGGGTTGGCACGGATCGAGACTGGGATTTGTCACTCCGTGTGACGGAGAGGTATCTCTGGGCCCACTCGGTAATGCATCATCATAATGAGCTCAATGTGACTAAGGCGTTAGTCACGGGATCATGCATTGCGGTACGAGTAAAGAGACTTGCCGGTAACGAGATTGAACAAGGTATTGGGATACCAACGATCGAATCTCGGGCAAGTAACATACCGATTGACAAAGGGAATTGTATACGGGATTGATTGAATCCTCGACACCGTGGTTCATCCGATGAGATCATCGTGGAACATGTGGGAGCCAACATGGGTATCCAGATCCCGCTGTTGGTTATTGACCGGAGAGGCGTCTCGGTCATGTCTGCATGTCTCCCGAACCCGTAGGGTCTACACACTTAAGGTTCGGTGATGCTAGGGTTGTAGAGATATGTGTATGCGGAAACCCGAAAGTTGTTCGGAGTCCCGGATGAGATCCCGGACGTCACGAGAGGTTCCGGAATGGTCCGGAGGTGAAGAATTATATATAGGAAGTCAAGTTTCGGCCACCGGGAAAGTTTCGGGGGTTACCGGTATTGTACCGGGACCACCGGAAGGGTCCCGGGGGTCCACCGGGTGGGGCCACCTATCCCGGAGGGCCCCGTGGGCTGAAATGGGAAGGGAACCAGCCCCTAGTGGGCTGGGCGCCCCCCCATGCGCCTAGGGTTGGGAACCCTAGGGTGGGGGGCTTCCCACTTGCCTTGGGGGGCAAGTCACCCCCCCTGGCCGCCGCCCCCCATCCAGATGGGATCCCTGGCCGGCGCCCCCCCCTCCCAGGGGGCCTATATAAAGGGGGGAGGGAGGGAAGCAACAACACAGCCTTGGGCGCCTCCCTCTCCCCCTGCAACACCTCTCTCTCTCTCTCTCTCTCGTATATGCTCGGCGAAGCCCTGCCGGCATCCCGCTACATCCACCACCACGCCGTCGTGCTACTGGATCTCCATCAACCTCTCCTTCCCCCTTGCTGGATCAAGAAGGAAGAGACGTCGCTGCACCGTACGTGTGTTGAACGCGGAGGTGCCGTCCGTTCGGCACTCGGTCATCGGTGATTTGGATCACGGCGAGTACGACTCCGTCATCCACGTTCATTGGAACGCTTCCGCTCGCGATCTACAAGGGTATGTAGATGCACTCCTTTCCCCTCGTTGCTAGTATACTCCATAGATGCATCTTGGTGAGCGTAGGAAAATTTTACAATTATGCTACGATTCCCAACAATCACCACCATCTTGAGGTTGATCTTGCCCTTGATCTTGTTCATGAGGTTGAGGGCCTTCACTTTGTTCTTCGGAAGCGTGTGGGTCTTGGGTTGGTGATGGCTCCACTTGAGTGGAGCATTGTCCTTCTCCTTCGTCCACAAGGGGTTCCTCAATGGGTAGGATATATCCAATACCCATTCTTCTTATGGCTTGGGGAGGAATTTCATCACCTACATCACAAGTACCACTTTGCTCCACTTGGGAGCCGTTATTTGCATCAAACTCCACGTTACACGTCTCCTCAATAAGTCCCGTGGACTTATTGAGAACACGGTAAGCATGGGAGTTTGTAGCATAACCAACAAATATGCCCTCATGAGCTCTAGTCTCAAATTTAGACAAACGAACACCTTTCTTGAGAATGAAACACTTACACCCGAACACCCAAAAGTACTTGAGGTTGGGCTTGTTACCGGTGAGGATCTCATATGGAGTCTTGTTCAAGCCTTTGCGAAGATAGAGCCGATTTGAAGCATGACACGCGGTGTTGATGGCTTCGGCCCAAAAGTTGTATGGAGACTTGAACTCCGCCATCATGGTCCTTGCCGCATCCATCAACGTCCGATTCTTCCTCTCCGCAACACCATTTTGTTGAGGGGTGTAAGGTGCGGAATATTGATGCTTGATCCCCTCATCACTGAGAAACTCATCCAAGGTGTAGTTCTTGAACTCGGTGCCGTTGTCACTTCTTATTGTCAAGATCTTTGCATTGTGTTGACGTTGGGCTTCATTTGCAAAGTCAATGACTGTTTGTTGGGTCTCACTCTTCCTCTTGAAGAAATACACCCACGTGTATCTAGCATAATCATCCACAATTACCAAGCAGTACTTTCTACCCCCAAGACTATAAAAGGATGGAGGCCCAAAGAGATCCAAATGAAGGAGCTCCAACGGCCTCTTCGAGTAAATAAGAGTCGTGGGAGGGTGAGCCTTCTCATGAAGCTTTCCTTCGATACAAGCACTGCAAGCACGATCTTTGGCAAAACTAACGTTCGTTAGTCCACGGACATGGTCCCCCTTGAGAAGACTTTGCAAAGATCTCATATTGACATGGGCTAAACGGCGATGCCAAAGCCATCCCACGTCAACTTTAGCCATTAGGCATGTCGCGGTCTTAGTGGGTTGCTCCGAAAAGTTAATCACATAGAGACCGTTCTCGACATGCCCAACAAAGGCTACTTTAAGAGTCTTGCTCCACAAGAGGGCCATGGTATCAACATCAAAGAAGGTGGCAAAGCCCATGATAGCAAGTTGACGAACGGAAAGTAAATTGTATGCAAGGGACTCAACTAGCATGACCTTCTCGATCGTGAGATCATGAGAAATGACAACTTTGCCGAGTCCCAATACCTTAGAGGACGAGGCATCACCCCACTCGACATTGGTGGGCATAGATGGAATCTTGTGCACGTCCACCACCAAGTCCTTGCTTCCGGTCATATGATTTGTAGCTCCACTATCGAGCAACCATGATCCCCCACCGGAAGCAAACACCTACAAGAGATTAATGCTTGGTTTTAGGTACCCATATTGTAATGGGTCCTTTGATGTTAGCAACAAGGGTCTTAGGAACCCAAATAGACCATTCAATGTACTCATGAGCAGAACCAACGAATTTGGCATAAACATGCCCATCACTAGCACGGCATAACACATAAGAAGGATTAAAGTCGCCGGCTTTGTTGGAAGGAGTGGCATTGCTCTTCTCGACACCGCCACCCTTCGCATTGTTCTTCTTCTCCTTGGAAGCACCCTCTCCCTCCTTCACAAAAGTTTGCTTGAGAGGAGGAGGTCGCTTGGTCTTGTAATTCTTCTTCTTGTTCTTGGGATTGGGTGCGAACCCAATCCCCTCCTTGGCCACAACTTCCTTTTGATTGCTCAAGAGGTCGTTGAGGTTCTTCTCACCTTGTATGCATGACACAAGGCCTTTCTCAAGTTGCTCCTTCAACTTAGCATTCTCCTCAACAAGATGCACATGCTCACAACACGGGCTAGTAGCATTTGCATTATCAATTAACACCATATGAGGAAAGGTGGCTTTCTCCTTTGTTAGCTTCACTTGGAGTTGATCATGAAACTCCTTGAGGCTAGCATGAACACCCTTCAAGACTTTGTGAGCCTTGTCGAGAATGCCAAACTCCTCTTTGAGTCTAGCAAGATCAACCCCAAGTTTTGCCTTCTCGGAGTTTAGCACACGAGACACAACAAGAGCATGATCAAGATCTTTCTTTAACTTAGCATGATCATCGTTGTATGACTCCTCAAGAGCTAAACGAAGACCACGCTCTTCGTCAAGAGCATTGGAAAGATCCGAAATCTCATCGGCATAGTCACGACTATGCCCCTCCATCTTAGATATGGTATCTTCGTGAGCCTCGATCATGTCATTGGCTTCACCAAGTTGTTCCAAGAGAGCAACGAAGTGCTTCTTGGATTTACCCTTGAGTTTACCCATAAAGATCTCAAACTCATTTTCCTCCACATTTGTCCCCTCATGTTCATCAATGCTATCCGTCGAAGAGGGATTATTAATGATGGTAGTTTTGATGTTTGGAGGTTACCTTATTGGTGGCTTTAGCCATGAGGCACTTGGCGGTGATGTTCTCATTGGGTGAGTCGAAGAGAGACACCCGTGGAGTCTTCGCAATGGCAACGGAGGCCATGGCAACCGACTCACTATCTTCATCATCGTCATCATCCTCATTGTACTCTTCTTGAACCACCAACGCCTTGGGAGGAGTCTTCTTGGTGAAGTTGCTCTTGTTGGGGAACGACTTGGCCTTGTCTTTTCTAATGAGCTTGCCACCATTGTCTTCCCTCTTCTCGTAAGGGCACTCCGCAACAAAGTGGCTCACATTGCCACAATTGAAGAAAGTCCTCATCCGTTGCTTGCCCTTTGCGCCACTTGAGTTGCTTTTGTTGAAGTTTGGCCTCGTGTTCTTCTTGCTCCAAAATTGCCTTGAAGCAAGAGCCATGTGTTCATGATAGGCATACTTCGTATCTTCGAGGTTGCCCTCCTCTTCTTCCTCTTCTTCCTCTTCCTCCATACTAACCTTGGCCTTTAGAGCAAGGTTGGGCTTCTTTACTCTTTGAGAGCGAAGAACCGCATTGTCGGCGGTCTTGTCCAAGATGCTCATAGCAACAAACTCATCCAACACTTCACTTGATGACAAGGTGTGGAAGTCCGGCCTTTGACGAATTACGGAGGACATGGCTTTGTGGTAGGGCATCATTGCCTTGAGGAATTTTCGCTTGATCCAATTGTCATCCGTGTCCTTGCTTCCATGATCTCGGAGAGAGACCGCGAGTTTGGTTACTCTCCGAAAAAGCTCACGAGGTTCTTCATCTTCTTTCATTGCAAACTCGTCGGCTTCATCTTGCACCACTTCATAGTTGGAGCGTTGAATGCTTGCGCTTCCCCGATAGAGGGAAACAACTTGGAGCCAACCTGGGCCTCCCAATCTCCCCTCTCAAGCTATTGGCAAAAGACTTTGCCCCGACAGTGACTAAAGTAGGGAACAGAGTCCTGCCGTGGAGAGGCCGTTATAATTCCCAGGCAGGCAAGGTCGCCCTCACTAATGCGTGCCTCTCCTCCCTTCCGATGTTTCTAATGGGCTTTTATCTCCTGTCCGGAGGGACTCACGCTGGTTTCGACAAGCATAGGGGTGCTTTTTACTGGAACTCCTCTGACAATAAGCGCAAATATAGGATGGTTAAGTGGGATCTAATTTATAGGCCTAAGAACATGGGGGGCCTAGGCATCATTAACACGATGGTCATGAACAAGTGCCTCATGATAAAATGGTGGTGGAAAATTATGTTCCTCGAGGAGCGCCCCACCTAGCTTTCTCTTCTCAAAGCTAAGTACTTCCCCTCCTCGAGCCCCATGTTCGCCTCTTCCTCTGGTGGTTCTCAGTTTTGGCGTCAGCTTGTTAAAGTTCGCCCGATTTTCTAGTCCCTCGTTAAGTTTGTAGTTCGGAATGGTAAATCCACTCGCTTTTGGTTAGATTGGTGGGTTGGGGATACCACTCTCGCGGTGGCCTGCCCGACCCTGTTCTCGTATTGCGCTGCTCCTGAGATCTCTATCTCTGAGCTCTCGGCTCACAATTGGGACCTTGACTTCCGGCGAACCCTTTCTCCTGTGGAGTTGGATGATTGGCAACGTCTTACTGCCTGCTTCCCCTTGCTCTCGGAGGAAGATGACTCGGTTGTCTGGCCTCACTCTGCTTCGGGGCGTTTCTCAGTTAAATCCGCGTACGCCAAACTTATCTCGGGTGCCCGTACAGTTAAATCCAAGGATATTTGGTCGGCACGTATCCCTCCTAAGATAAAAATTTTCTTGTGGCAAGCTTTCCGTCGTAAACTCCCTGAGGCTGATCAAATTAGGAAGAGGAACGGGCCAGGCTCTGATAGATGGGCTCTATGTGGGGCTCTTGAAAACACCGAGCACATATTTTTTCATTGCTCTTTGGCTAAATTCCTTTGGAGTTGTATTAGACTTTGGCTTCATGTTAATTGGAATCCATCTTCTTTCGAGGACTTGCGGCGCTGTGTAAGTACTTTATCAGGCCGGTCTAAGAGGGTATTCTGGGTTGGTTGGGCAGTGATTTGTTGGTCGCTGTGGACTACTAGAAACAAGTTCACTATCGAACATATTTTCCCGGCTAACCCTGTGAATTGCTTATTTAAAGCCAATGTCTTTTTGCAACAGTGGAGATCATTGACTAAGGAACTGGATTTAGAGGCTTTCGACGACATGTTATCTAAGATGAGATCTACGGCTTCTTCCCTGCTGCGGCGATCTAGGAGGATGGCTTAAACTCCGGTTCTTTTGGACTCTTGGCTGGCCTGCCTGCCATGTTTGGCTGGTTGCCATGTACTCGTACTTCTTAAACTTTGCTCTACTTCTGTGATGTTTGGTTGGCTGTGTCGTGACTCTGCCTGGTGGCTTTATGTATAAAGTCGGGCGTATGCCTTTTCTCTAAAAAGAACAAACTAGAGTAACGTTACGATTAGAGGCTTGGGGCTGTTTGAATTGTGACTATCTTTGCCATATATTGCCACATGATTTTTGCCACATTTGTATTACTTGAGTTGTTTAAATTGTTAGCCACACTTTGGCTTGCCTAAGGGAATCTTGCCACATTTTTTCTGTCTATGACATGTGGGGTTCACTGCTCATAAAAATATTCTTGTCTTAGATGTGGCTAGAACCAAACACTCACCTAACTTGGTGAAATTTGTCTAAGGTGAGATGTGATAAAGTGTGGCAAGGTGTGGCTGGGAACCAAACAGGTGACAAAAAAGGGGGGAAACAATTATTATTTTTAGAAATGGAGGAGGACCCCGGCCTCTGCATCTGGACGATGCATGCAGCCACTTTATTAATTATTCACACAAAACCTTACAAAGTCATACACCTGTAAGACTAAAGCCACCGTCTAGACAACATTTGTCGCTACTCCTATCCAGTTGATGAAGGTATGCTGATAGTCTGGGCATAATACCAAACAGACCTCGCAGCCAAACCTAACATCTAAGACCTGAGGTCCCAACCAGGACGCCTGCCAGGTATGGGGCACCCACCAATCCGGCGCACTCCTCAACCAGGACACCTGTCGGGTATGAGGCCGCCGCAGCCACCTGCCACCACTCCATCTTCAGTACTGTACTGCTGCATCTACCCTGCCCGATCTAGCTACCGTCAACGCCACCACGGCGCCAGACAACGCCGCCATCCTGCACGTATCCATCCACACACGCCCGTCGCCGAAACTCCGCAGCGCCATGCCGCCGGGATCCGTCATCGGCCTTGCGGTAGATGAAACACCGCTCCTCCTCGTCCCCTCCAGACAGCTCCTGCTCCAAAACGATGCCCTCAAGAGGGAGCACGACCGAACGCGCTGTCATTGTCCGATCCGGTAGACCAAGATCTAGGGTTTCCCTTGGAACATCCCGATCATGTTGACGCAGTTCGCAATGACGATGCCTCAACAGGGGGCGTCGGAGATGCCGTCATCATCATCCATGACCGAAGTCGGCGCCATTTTCACCGGAAGTAGCGCCACCACGATCTCGCCGCTGACTGGATCCGAGCACACCCTCGCCATGTAAACGTATGGTGTCCTCGGAAAGCCGGTTGAGGACCTCCGGCCGCCCCACCCCGGCCCCATCACGCGCCGCCGGCCGGCCACAGCCGAACCACGACGGATCTGGCCGGGACTCCAGATCTGCAGCCACCGCCGCCACCCAACACCCGGCCAGGCAAGCCAACGCTCAACCCACCAGCCACGGGGGAAACGGCCGCCGCCGCACGCCAGGGCCACCGCCCTGACTGCGCCGGCTGAAGACGAAGGCGCCAACGCGAGATCGATCCAGACGACCTGAATCCCTCGCGCGCGACCCCGGTGAAAGGATCGATATAGTTGACTAGAGGGGGGTGAATAGGCAACTAACAATTTTTAGCTTTTCTTTACCAAATTAAAGTTTGCATCAAAATAGGTTGTCTAGATATGCAACTAAGTGAGCAACCTATATGATGCAACGACAACAAGCACGCAAGCAAGTAAGAGATATAACACAAGTAAACTAGCTAAAGTAAAGGAACGAGATAACCAAGAGTGGAGCCGGTGAAGACGACGATGTGTTACCGAAGTTCCTTCCTTTTGAGGGGAAGTACGTCTCCGTTGGAGCGGTGTGGAGGCACAATGCTCCCCAAGAAGCCACAAGGGCCACCGTATTCTCCTCACGCCCTCACACAATGCGAGATGCCGTGATTCCACTATTGGTGCCCTTGAAGGCGGCGACCGGACCTTTACAAACAAGGTTGGGGCAATCTCCACAACTTGATTGGAGGCTCCCAACGACACCACAAAGCTTCACCACAATGGACTATGGCTCCGCGGTGACCTCAACCGTCTAGGGTGCTCAAACACCCAAGAGTAACAAGATCCGCTAGGGATAAGTGGGGGGAATCAAATTTCTCTTGGTGGAAGTGTAGATCGTGGCCTTCTCAACCAATCCCGAGCAAATCAACAAGTTTGATTGGCTAGGGAGAGAGATCGGGAGAAAATGGAGCTTGGAGCAACAATGGAGCTTTTGGGGGAAGAGGTTGGTCAACTTTGGGGAAGAAGACCCCTTTATATAGTGGGGGGAACAAACCAACCGTTACCCCCTTCTGCCCCGAAGAGAGCGGTAGTACCGCTGTGCCAGCGGTACTACCGCTTGCCACTATAAGCGGTACTACCGCTACACAACACGGTACTACCGCTTGGCCCACAGCGGTACTACCGCGGACGGAGGGCGGTACTACCGCACAGGAGCGGTACTACGGCCCCCCCACAGCCGCGGCCAGTACCGTAAAACCCGACACGAAAAAGGAGCCCTCGAATCGAGGCGGTACTAGCACGAGACCACCGCGGTACTACGGCTTGGGGCCACTAGCAGTACTACTGCTTTGGAGCGGTAGTACCGCTCCCAGAGCGGTACTACCGCTTGTGGCACCCAAGCGGTACTACCGCTCCGTCCCGCGGTACTACCGCTGGGACCAGAGTTAGTACACACATGGGGGCTACTAGCGGTACTACTGCTCTAGGCGGTACTACCGCTTGTAGCACCCAAGCAGTACTACCGCTGGGACCAGAGAGGGCACAAAGAGAGGAGACCCAAGCCCATCATCGAAACGGAAAGGCTCGGAGGGAGGGGCAAAGGAAGTGTACGTGATGATTCCGCCCTAGCCTTTCCAAAACGGACCCCCTATTGATAGTACGGTGATCCCTATGAAACTAGTCCACCAAACTAATCCGAAAGGACTACACCGTCTTCGCTTTAAGCTCCGAGGAGAGGAAATCGTCTCGTGCCAAAAGGATGAATCTCTGAAAAACACTCAACGCACACGATTAGTCTGCAAAAGCATTGCCATCAATCACCAAAACATCTTAGGGATAAATATGCCCTTACACCCGGTCAGCCACGTAGAACCTCCTCGTCGGGCTGACGAGAGGTTCACCGCCAGATCCACCGCGCCGGCTTCTGCCGCCACGCCGTCCAGGGCAACGCGCCGCCGCGAGGAGAAGAGTTCCCTGCCGCTGCGGTCCTCCGAGGCGGGCTTCCGCCATCAGCCTCCTCCGGCAGCGGCCAGGCCGCGGGCTGCAGATGCGAGGGACGGGGCGGCGGCGACGGCTAGGGTTCGCTCATGCCGCCCCCCTGGAGAGCGACGCGAGCGATGCGAAGAGTTTTCCTGCGATTCGTAGGTAGAATCTTGAACTACACATAGCTAAAGTAGATTTAGGCGTGAAGCACTTTCAAGGCTAAGCCACCATTCTTGCAGGGTGAAACATTGTCCCGAGCGACAACACATGAACATGATTGCAAGTCTCTTAGAGCAACTCTAGCCGACCCCGCATCCCGCCTCGGCCCGCAAAATAACCGCCAAATTGCGGGTCGGGGCTGGAAAATCCGCACGATCAGACCCCGCATCCCGCCCCTGCCCGTAAATTTTTTTGCGGGGCGCGGCAAATCTTCTCCCCAACCTCTATCTTCACGGGCTGGGAGGCCGACCCGAGCTGAACCCCTATCCGGCGCGAGATTTGGCGGGAGGGACATTTCCGCGCACCCTTTCCCGCTCCCGCACCCTCCGCCACCATTGCCTCCCCTCCGCAAGCTCCGGTTCCTCCTCCCCGGCCGTTCCCCGCCGCCATGGACGACCCCATGCTGTCCCCCGTCACCGTCGAGGTCGAGCATGCTCCTTCCCCTCGGGCGGATCTCATCGCTGGCCATGTTGCCCCCGCCGCCGTCGCCCAAGCACACGCCGCGCCTTCCCGCAAGCGGCAGGGCAACGTGGTCGTGCAGGGCGGGAATCCGGCAGCCCCCGCCGCGATGGCCCGCACTCCGGGCGCCAACGCCGCAGTGCGATCCCGGCCGGCGGCGGAGAAGGCCGGCAAGGCCGCGGGCGTAAAGCGGTGGAAGGTTCCGGCTTAAAGGAAGCCACCGTCTTCAACCTCTCACTCCATCCCCCCGCAAGCAGGTGCTCCGGCGATGCCGTTCAACGGTGCCGCTCCCCCCGCGAGCGAGGTGTTCGACAAAATGGCCGGAAGGTATGCCTCTTCGGTCTTGGCGATTCCCTTTCATTTTTCGCCATTAGTCTCGATAGCTCGTGACTTTTTGTCGTTCGCTATAGCGTTGGTTCGAACAATGCAACAACCGAGTTCGTGAACTTGTTGGACACGAACGCGGTTGACATTGATCAAGCCCCTTTCGAACCATTCGACTACAATGAAATGGAGGGCGGCATGGATGATCATGGTTGTGCGGACGAATTGGAGGAGATCGAAGCAGAAGCGTTTGAGCAATCGCAAGCAAAAACTAGGAAAAGCCAGAGATCAAAGAACTACACAATCTTGGAAGATCAAGTTTTGATCCAAGCATGGAGTGCGGTGTCTCTTGATGCATGCACGGGTACTTCTCAAACCGCCAAGAGATATTGGCAAAGGATCGAAGATCAATACTTCCGCATTATGAAAAAGTATCCCAATAGGACTCCACTCACATTTCGGTCGCTTCAAGGGCGTTGGGAGAATATCAAGCCTATATGCAGCCGTTGGGCAGCTTTCTTGGAGCAAGTACGCAATGCACCTCCAAGTGGCACCGTGGAGTCCGACTATGTGACTTTGTTTTGCCTTTGTTCAAGTTGTGCATCATCATAATGTATCATGGGAAATGATTGCATCACTTTGTTCACATTTTGTAGGACAAGATTGCTCAACATAGATACAAGGACATGGAAGCTTCGGAAGGCAGATTCTTCAAATTAGAGCATTGTTGGGAGTTGCTCCAAAAGTGCGAGAAGTGGAAGTTGATCGACAAAGAATCCCCACCAAAGAGAGGCTCATTTACAAACATGGATGAAGATGAGGATGATGATGGCCCGAAAAATTTGCACAAGCCCGATGGCGACAAGAAGACTAAAGAGAAGATGAAGAGAGAGCAAGAAGCATTGAGCTTGAGGGAGAAGATTGATGCCATGGTGCAAACAAACGAGTTGATGTTGTTGAAGTCGTTGGAGATCAAGAAAGAGTTAGCCGATAAGAAGGCAAAAGAGAAGCAAGAAAAATGGCAAATGCTCAAGGAATAGGGGCTCCGCAAAGCTGCCATTGAGGAGAGAAAAGCACGCGCCTCTGAAAACAAATCGATGTCATTGTTGCTCGCCGAAGAGAACAAGATCATGTCAATGAAACGCAATGACATGGACGACGTCACCAAAACATGGCATGATATGGCAAGGAGAGAGATCTTGAAGAGGAGAATGGTCGCCTCGGCCGGTCCGTGTTCCAGTTCCGGTGATGTTTTCTCTGCTCCATATGGTGGCAATGTGGATGATTTCGGTGCGGGAGTTGGAACAAGCGACGGAAGTGGATTCGGTGGCGCCGATGAACTTCAAGATGGACTCCATGGCGCGGAGTGAAGATCGACCCCCAAAATGATGCCGGACATGGGCGCAAACCTTTGCATGCCCTCTTTTGCGTAATGAACTTCGCTTTTATTTGCGCGCAAACTGTTTATGTCGTTTCAATTTGAACTTGTTTGTCAAACTCTATGTCAAATGCGAGATTTGCAGTTTTTCTGTTTGCGGGTCGTCGCGGTGGTGCTCGAGCAAAACCTGCAGATGCCGACCCGTAAAAAAGCATATTCCGTGAATATACTTTTTACGGATCCGTTTGGGGGTCTACATATGTGCAAATTATCAGCATACTAAAAAGGTGATGGTTATTTCACACTTGACGTCTGGTATTTACGTACAAGCGTACGTACCTCGAGCCGAATAGCCGATGGGTCCCTGCGTACGTACACCGTATGAGGGTGCATATACATGCATTTGCTCGTCGTTTTCTAGCTGGGGCCGGGAGGCGAGATGTACAAGTGCGCCAGTGACTTAATATGGCCGACGGGGACGTGGGCAACGCCATTGTACGGCCTATGGACGTCTAGTGACCGACACTGTAGCGATTTATTCTTGGGGATTTAGAAATTTGTAGATTATAGCCGAGAGAAAGATGCTTTCTTTGCTTGTTATAACACACCGGCCGATCCCGATTATCCCTTTCGGCAACTAAAAAAAAGTGGTTATCTATTAGTCAAATGCGAGGATCGTAATCTCGCGCAAAAAACGCTACTCAATTTTGCCACTAGGAATTTTCAACTGCTCAAAAATGTCATCGCCTCGTTACGCGCATGCTCAAAAATGCCACTCAACAACATGATTGTCAGCTCAAATCTCGTTTGCTATATCATAATGACCAAAATACCTATAGACCAACATGTCAGCTCTCCCTCTATCTCACTGTAATAAAGTGTGGGCCCCACTTGATCCCAACAGCGTTCTTATTTTCTCTAAAATTATTCGCTTGCCTACTCCTAACAAGTGGGTTCCACACTTATCATTGTGAGATAGAGAGAGCTGACATGTGGGTATACGGGTATTTTTGTCATATAACATGGTCAACTGTTTGACCTGACCATAAAGATGTCTAATGGCATTTCGGAGCAAACATCTAATGAAACGATGGCATTTTTGAGATATCTAATGGCATTTTTGAGAAAACATCTCACGGAATGATGACATTTTTGAGCAGTTGTAATTTCTAATGGCAAAACTGAGTAGTGAGACACAACTGATGGCATAAACGATGAAAACCCAAAAAAGAATGAGAGGATTGTATTAACTCCAATTCAAACGAGAATCTATTTCCCGCAAAGGAAATAAATGAATTTTGCAAAAAATAAAATACGATTTTACATATCGTAGTAGTCGGTCTGCGTCCAGTTGTCTTTTCATTATACTGGCTATTGTTTTCCTTGATAAATATCAGATATAAGCTGCTTTTTAAAGTCTCTTCTAAAGAAAAAAGAAAGATAATCTATTAAATCTTCACTCACCCAGGTAAGTTGGCGGGTGGTACTAATAATAGTAGAGAGGCACGAGTTGTGGTCGGAATTGCTCGCGTTGAAGGGAAGACAAAAGCAATTCTGGCCAAGCTAGGTTTACAAGTTTTTTCTAGGGAACTACACCGGAAAAAGCTTGCCTGGACCGATTTCATTTAAAAGAGTTACATAAGGCGGGCAAACCATACATCAACAGTGGGATGGCCAAACATAATCCCTCAAGTTTGAAGGAGGCACGTGCATGAGGAATCAGAGCATCATTTGAACCAAAGAATCACGCCATTTGCGCAGCGGCGAAAGACAAGGGAAATAGCTAGCTTCAATCTCATTTCTAAAATTCTTGGCATTACGACGCTTCCATAAATGCCAAAGGGCGGGGATGAGAACTGCCGACCGGACCTTTCAAGGACGCATACCGTTCTGGAGATCATGGATCCTATTACATGCTTGGTTGTTTCCGGTAAGTTGTAGAAAGGGTAAGTATCCTAGAAAGAGAGGGGCCTTTTGAAATGACGTTGGTTACTAAAGAGCCTTCCACAGCCAACAAGCCTGATGAACATGCGACAATGATTTGTGGAGTAATTGAGTTGCAAAAAGAATGTCCGACAAAAGTTTAAAGGCTGCCAAGTATTATTATTTGGTAGTTAAGGTCTTACCATCAAGTCATGGATCACGATCGTCCAAACATGGCATATTTAGGGAATTAAAGAAAATAAAAGGCGCAACAAAACTAGCTCAGAAAATGCGGCATTTGAAAGACGACCTTGCAATGAAAGAAAAGGTTGCAAGAAAGAACAAACTAGGCTCAGTGAAGTGGCAAAAAAAGCGGGAAAACGAGAGGCTGAGATAGAATCTTCAAACTGCACCTATCTAAAGTGGATTTAAGTGTGAGTCATTTTCAAGGTTAAGCCACTATCCTTGTAGAGCTTTGCTACATCTACGTGCCATATCTTACGAAAAAGACACTGCAGGCTGACATGGCCCAGTTAAAATGAGGAAGTGGGGTCAGTTATAGTTAAAGGGAGCAGAATTTATGGTGACGGAAGGACACATCCCCCCGTAAAAGCATTCCATAGTAGTGTTTCCATAAGTGTAGGTTTTTTTATCCTTATAGGGCCAAACATTGTCCCCAGACGAGCACACTGAACACTAGTGCAAGTCTCTTAAGTATTCTAATTTTCTTTTTCCACTACGGTCAGTTTATGTAGTTTTTGTCACTTAACTCCTGAGGGCAAAGGCACAGGCAGGGCTGAGCCACGCCCAGTCTAACAACCAACAATACAGTAGCTGCAATGGCTACCCAGCTACAGTCAGCAAAGGATGTCAGCTACACACCTCACTCCATGGCCCCTCTTGCCAGGGGCCTGGCTACGCCACTACCTGAGAGTACTCGTGGAGACTTTATTATATTGGAGTGTCCATCATAGGTACAAATTATCATCATGCTAAAAAGATGATGGTTAGTTGAGGAGCCTACCATGGTCATGCAACCAACAGAACATGCACCAGCAATAATTGAGTAATTTCTCCAAGTTATGTTCTAAATGTAACATCCTGGAAAAGTTCAAGGACAGTCGAGTATGTGGATTTAGTGGTTAAGTTCATGCCATCGAGTCATCAAACACGAATGTCTGTACATTGCATATTTGTGAAAACCTAAGCAAACAAGGCGCTGAACTAGCTCAAAAAACAATAGCAATTGAAATGCGGGGTTGTAGAGGGGATGAAAAGCTTCGAGGAAAAGAAGCGAGAAAACAAGAGGCTGAGGTAAAATCTTCCAAAAAAAACTACTTGAGGCAGGTTTAAGCATGAAGCATTCTGAAGGCTAAACCTCCGGTCTTCTGGGGCGAAATATTTGTCCCAAACAACATGACATTGAATAGGTGTGTGTTTATTATGTAATCTAACTTTCTTTTTTCCATTATAGTCATCATACATCGTTTTTGTAGCAACTTCAGTGGGTATTTTGTTGCAAATTTTACTAAACTGGACGCTCACAGGTGCACATATATATAGACTTATTTTAGGTTTTGTCTTGCGCGGTTTTGACAGAGCAACTAGCTGCCGGTTACCCCTTGGGGGGTGGGGGGTCCCAGCGGGCTCTCTGGGTGCTCCGAGCTCGCGACATGTGGTGCGCCCTGATACGTCTCCATCGTATCTACTTTTCCAAACTCTTTTGCCCTTATTTTGGACTCTAATTTGCATGATTTGAATAGAACTAACCCGAAATGACGCTGTTTTCAACAGAATTGCCATGGTGTTATTTTGATACGTCCATTTTGCATCATGCTTTTATATCGATATTTATTGCATTATGGGCTGTTATTACACATTATGTCACAATACGTATGCCTATTCTCTCTTATTTTGCAAGGTTTACATGAAGAGGGAGAATGTCGGCAGCTGGAATTCTGGGCTGGAAAAGGAGCAAATATTAGAGACCTATTCTGCACAACTCCAAAAGTCCTGAAAATTCACGGAAGTCATTTTTGGAATTAATAAAAAATACTGAGCGGAGAAAATACCAGAGGGGGGCCACACCCTGGCCACGAGGGTGGGAGGGGCGCTCTACCCCCCTAGGCGCGCCCCCTGCCTCGTGGGCCCCCTGGCAGGCCTCCGGTGCCCATCTTCTGCTATATGAGGTCTTTTACCCTGGAAAAAATCATAAGCAAGCTTTCGGGAAGAAACTCCGCCGCCACGAGGTGGAACCTTGGCGGAACCAATCTAGGGCTCTGGTAGAGCTGTTCTGCCGGGGAAACTTCCCTCCGGGAGGGGGAAATCATCGCCATCGTCATCACCAACGATCCTCTCATCAGGAGGGGGTCAATCTCCATCAACATCTTCACCAGCACCATCTCCTCTCAAACCCTAGTTCATCTCTTGTATCCAATTTTTGTCCCAAAGCCTCAGATTGGTACCTGTGGGTTGCTAGTAGTGTTGATTACTCCTTGTAGTTGATGCTAGTTGGTTTATTCGGTGGAAGATCATATGTTCAGATCCATTATGCATATTAATACCCCTCTGATTATGAACATGAATATGATTTGTGAGTAGTTACGTTTGTTCCTGAGGACATGGGAGAAGTCTTGCTATTAGTAATCATGTGAATTCGATATTTTGATGAGATGTATGGTGTGTTTCCTCTAGTGGTGTTATGTGAACGTCGACTACATGACACTTCATCATTGTTTGGGCCTAGAGGAAGGCATTGGGAAGTAATAAGTAGATGATGGTTGCTAGAGTGACAGAAGCTTAAACCCTAGTTTATGCGTTGCTTCGTAAGTGGCTGATTTGGATCCATATGTTTCATGCTATGGTTAGGTTTACCTTAATACTTCTTTTGTAGTTGCGGATGCTTGCAATAGGAGTTAATCATAAGTGGGATGCTTGTCCAAGTACGGACAACACCCAAGTACCGGTCCACCCACATATCAAATTATCAAAGTACCGAACGCGAATCATATGAGCGTGATGAAAACTAGCTTGACGATAATACCCATGTGTCCTCGGGAGTGCTTTTCTCTATACAAGAGTTTGTCCAGGCTTGTCCTTTGCTACAAAAAGGATTGGGCCATCTTGTTGCACCTTATTTACTTTCGTTACTTGTAACCCATTACAAATTACCTTATCACAAAACTATCTGTTACCGATAATTTCAGTGCTTGCAGAGAATACCTTAGTGAAAACTGCTTATCATTTCCATCTGCTCCTCCTTGGGTTCGACACTCTTACTTATCGAAAGGACTACGATAGATCCCCTACACTTGTGGGTCATCATATTTCTGTGCAGAAATAAAAGTTCTCGGAATGACCTGAAACTTCACGGAGATTATTTTCGAAATAAATAAACAATATTGGCGAAAGAATCAACTAGAGTGGACCGACACCCTGTCCACAAGGGTGGGGGCACGCCCTTCCTCTTGGGCGTGCCCCCTGTCTTGCGGGTCCAAGGAAGCTCCACCGACCTCAACTCCAACTTCATATATTCACGTTCGGGGAGAAAAAAGATAGAAGGATTCATCGCGTTTTACGATACAGAGCCGCCGCCACCTCCTGTGCTTCCTCGGGAGGGCAGATGTGGAGTCCGTTTTGGACTCCGGAGAGGGGAAATCGTCGCCATCGTCGTCATGAACCATCCTCCATCACCAATTTCATAATGCTCACCGCCATGTGTGAGTAATCCCATCGTAGGCTTGCTGGACGGTGATGGGTTGGATGAGATTTGCCATGTAATCAAGTTAGTTTTGTTAGGTTTTGATCCCTACTATCCACTATGTTCTTAGATTGATGTTGCTATGACTTTGTTATGCTTAATGCTTGTCACTAGGGCCCGAGTGCCATGATTTCAGATCTGCACCTATTATGTTTTCATAAATATATTTGTGTTCTTGATTCTATTTTGCATGTTATAGTCACCTACTAGTGTTATGATCCCGCAACCCCGAAGTGACAATAGTCGGGACACTTCTCGGTGATCACCGTAGTTTGAGGAGTCCATGTATTCACTAAGTGCTAATGCTTTGGTTCGGTTCTTTATTAAAAAGAGGCCTTAATATCCCTTAGTTTCCATTAGGACCCCGCTGCCACGGGAGGGTAGGACAAAAGATGGCATGCAAGTTCTTTTCCATAAGCACGTATGACTATATTCGGAATACATGCCTACATTATATTGATGAATTGGAGCTAGTTCTGTGTCACCCTAGGTTATAACTGTTTCATGATGAATGCCATCCGATATAATTATCCATCATTGATCCATTTCCTACGACCTTTTCACATATTGATCTTTGCTTCGTTACTTTTCCGTTGCCACTGTTACAATTGCCAGAAAACTACTAATGTTACTTTTGCCACTGTTATCGTTACTTCCATATTACTTTGCTACTAAATACTTTGCTGCAGATATTAATCCTTTCAGGTGTGGTTGAATTGACAACTCAGCTGCTAATACTTGAGAATATTCTTTGGCTCCCCTTGTGTCGAATTGATAAATTTGGGTCGAACTAAAAATTATGATTCTCCCCTAGATATGAATTGCCTATTGTACCTGAGTGTTATATTATGGATGAAGAAGCTGCTAGAGATTTTTTTTACTTGTAATGAGAGAGACGATCTTAAAAAACTGTTACCTAAGTTGAGAGAAAAGTCTTTGAATGCTAGAATGCAATATGATCCTAAGTTTGCTACTTCACCTATCTTTGTTACTAATAAGGTTTATGAGTTCTCTGTCGATCCTGAATTAATTACTTTGGTTGAATCTGATACTTTCTATGGTTATGAATCTAAACTGTTGTGGCACATCTTACTAAATTGAATGATATAGCCACCCTATTTTCTCATGAGGAAAAAATCTGCTATCACTATATTCTTAAGTTGTTTCCTTTCTCGTTAAAGGGTGATTCTAAGTTATGGTTTAATTATCTTGCTTCTAGTTGTGCGCGCAGTCCCCAGGATATGATTTACTACTTCCCAGAAAAATATTTCCCTGCTCATAAGAAACAAGCTGCTTTGAAGGAAATATTTAAATTTGTGCAAATTGAAGAAGAGAGTCTCCCGAAAGCTTGGGGGAGGTTTCTCCAATTACTTATTGTTTTGCCTGATCATCCTCTCAAGAAAAATGTAATACTTTATATGTTTTCTAATGGACTAACCGATGCTTCCAGAAACCACCTGGATAGTTGTATTGGTTGTGTTTTTAAGGAACGAACTGTTGAGCAAGCTGAATTGCTATTGAATAATATATTGATTAATCATAATGATTGGACACTTCCTGAACCAACTCCTAATCCAACTCCGAAGAAAAGGGTTACTCTATTTCTCAGTCCTGAAGATATGCAAGAGGCAAAGAAATCTATGAAATAAAAATGTATTAAAGCTGAAGATGTTATCAATTTACCGCCTATCAAAGAAATACATGGTCTTGATAACCCGACATAGGTAATAGAGGTAAATTCTCTCTATAGATTTTGATGAAGGCGATATTCCTCATAATAAGTCTGCTAGTCAATGCTCGGATGAGTTTGATAATTTTATTGTTAAACAAGAAAACGTAATGCTCACATGCTTGACTACTTGGGTGATTATATGAGTAGAATTGTTAATGATCTTAAGCTTATTAGTAAGCATGCTTCCATGGTTAAAACTCAAGTATAACAAGTACTTAAGGCACATGATGATTTTCTTAATGAGTTGAGTAGTAAGAATAATGATAATGTTGTTAGAGTTATGACCAGAGGTGGTAAAATGACCCAGGAACCTTTGTATCCTGAGGGTCACCCTAAGAGAGTTGAGCAAGATTCTCAGAGAATTAATACTAATGCACCTAGTCCTAGTAATAAAAAGAAAAAGAAAACTGATAGGACTTTGCATGCTTCTAGTGAACCTATTGTAGACACACCTGAGAATCCCAATGATATTTCTATTTCTGATGCTAAGGCACAATCTGGTGATGAACATGAACCTAGTGACAATGTTAATGATGATATTCATGTTGATGCTCAACCTAGTAATGATAATGATGTAGAGATAGAACCTGCTGTTGATCTTGCTAACCCACAATCAAAGAATCAACGTTATGATAAGAGAGACTTTGTTGCTAGAAAACATGGTAAAGAAAGAGAACCATGGGTTCAGAAACCCTTGCCCTTTCCTCCTAAACCATCCAAGAAAAAGGATGATGAGGATTTTGAGTGCTTTGCTAAAATAATTAGACCTATCTTTTTGCGTATGCGTTTGACTGATATGCTGAAAAAGTCTCCTTATGCTAAGTATATTGTTACTAATAAAAGAAAGATACTGGAAGCTAAAATTTCCACCATGCTTGGTATATAATTTCAAGGGTGGAATACCAAAGAAACTTGGAGATCCCGGAGTACCAACTATACCATGCTCCATTAAAAGAAACTATGTTAAAACTGCTTTATGTGATCTTGGAGCAGGTGTTAGTGTTATGCCTTTCTCTTTATATCGTAGAATTGATTTGAATAAGTTGACACCTACTGAAATTTCTTTGCAAATGGCTGATAAATCAACTGCTATACCCATCGGTATTTGTGAGGATGTGCATGTTGTGGTTGCAAACGTTACTATCTTAACGGACTTTGTTATTCTTAATATTCCCAAGGACGACAGTATGTCGATCATCCTTGGTAGACCCTTTTTGAATACTGCAGGGGCTGTTATTGATTGCAACAAAGGCAATGTCACTTTTCATGTTAGTGGTAATGAGCATACGGTACACTTTACGAAGAAACAACCTCAAGTTCATAGTATTAATTCTATTGGAAATTTTTTAACTATTACTGTTGGAGGTTTTGAGTTCCCTCTTCCTCCTGTCAAAAAGAAATATGATATTCTTATTGTTGGGGACATGCACATCCCCATTGAGGTAACCTAGTGTTATTCGAAAATTCTCCGGTTTCATGTCATTCGGAGGAAGTTTGTTAATAAGACTTGATCAACCTTGTTAATGGATTCCTTTTGATGAGCATGAGATGGATGAATTTAGAAAGCACAACTTTCTGTATCCACTTTTTACTTTCTGTTATTTAGATTAAATAAAGCAAAAATAGTATTTTCTGTCAGTTTTCTGAATTATCCGTGCAATAAAGAAATGTCCCAAAAATAAAAGTTCTCCAAATGCCCTGAAAATTTAGTATGATTTTTTTATAGAATATTTGAGAATTTCTGGCACTGAGGACACACCAGGGGGCTTTACCAGTGGGCCACAAGGGTGGAGGGCGCGCCCCCTGCCTTGTGGGTCCCACTTGAGTCCCCTTCACTTATTCCAGCACCCATCCACTTTGTCTTCCTCCAGAAAAATCATCCCGTTGCTCAAACCCGTGTTCTAGCTCATCTTGCTGCCATTTTCGATCTCCTTGTGCAAAGCTCCATTTGCAAAACTGTTTCTGGGGATTGTTCTTCGGTATGTGACTCCTCCAATGGTCCAATTAGTTTTTGTTCTAGTGCTTTATTTAATGCAAATTTTTGCTGCTGTGGTGACCTTGTTCTTGAGCTTGCATGTCAAATTTATATGGTCCAAAGTAGTTTTGATGCATGATATAACTTCCAGATACTTGTAGGAGTAGTTGCTATCACTTGTTGAGTTTGGTTCACTTTTATTTTGAGTGACTAACAATTTTAGAAAGTTTTCAGAGAAAGAAAATGACGAGGAGATTGTTGAGAGGCTCCTCGAGCCAGGGTTCGAAGGGAAAAGAAAATCAAGAGAAGGAAAAGCCCAAGTACAACCTTCCTAGAACCACAGAGGTTCAGCCATGTGATGCATTCTTAGAGGCGGCCAGAATTTATGAGGATTTCTATTATTTGACGGAAAATGCAGGCATTACCGACTTCCTCCACGACCAGTGTGATCAGTACCTCCTACTCACTAATACTTTTGTGCAAAAAATTTACTTTCATGCTAGGAGATCACCACCCACGGTAGAGTTTCACTTATATGATGAGCATAAGGAGATGATGCTTTATGACTTTTGTGAGGTTTGTAAGTTACCTCATGAGGGCAGCGTCGACGAGCCATGTCCTAGAGATGTGGAAGATTTTATTGATGAAGTTACCGTAGGGGAAAGGAGAAAGGTGTCGGAAGCGAGAGTGTCTAGTTTACATTTTCCTGTTTTGCGCTACTACTCATTATTTGTTGGGAGATGTTTAATTGGTCGCGGGGAGAGTGGAGGCCTTAGTGCTCCTGACCTTGCAATTTTGCGCCATGCTTTACTTCGTGATAATTTTTTTAGTTTAGGCGCTATGGTTGCTCGACGGTTGAGTTTAAACTATACGAAGGGTCCTATCTTTGGAGGTATATATGCCTCCCACCTTGCTAAACGCTTCGAGATACCCATTTGGCATGATGAAAAAGAGGAGAAGCTGCTACCCACTATATACTTAGATTATGAAAGCATGGTAGCACATGATTTTATTAAGAAAGATGATGTCAACTACGCAACCCTCTTCTTGTAGACGTTGTTGGGCCTCCAAGTGCAGAGGTTTGTAGGACAGTAGCAAATTTCCCTCAAGTGGATGACCTAAGGTTTAGCAATCCGTGGGAGGCGTAGGTTGAAGATGGTCTCTCTCAAACAACCCTGCAAACAAATAACAAAGAGTATCTTGTGTCCCCAACACACCCAATACAATGGTAAATTGTATAGGTGCACTAGTTCGGCGAAGAGATGGTGATACAAGTGCAATATGGATGGTAGATATAGGTTTTTGTAATCTGAAAATATAAAAACAGCAAGGTAGCAAGCGATAAAAGTGAGCACAAACGGTATGGCAATGCTTCGAAACAAG
Organism: Triticum aestivum; assembly: GCF_018294505.1. Classification (NCBI taxonomy): domain Eukaryota; kingdom Viridiplantae; phylum Streptophyta; class Magnoliopsida; order Poales; family Poaceae; genus Triticum; species Triticum aestivum. The sequence continues at coordinate 104,321,145 of NC_057799.1, forward strand.
GCCTAGGGTTCATCCTTTCACTAATGCAAGTTCTCTCAATAATAATAACATAATTGGATCATATAACAATCCCTCAACATGCAACAAAGAGTCACTCCAAAGTCACTAATAGCGGAGAACAAACGAAGAGATTATTGTAGGGTACGAAACCACCTCAAAGTTATCATTTCTGATCGATCTATTCCAGAGTCCGTAGTAAAATAACACGAAGCTATTCTTTCCGTTCGATCTATCATAGAGTTCGTACTAGAATAACACCTTAAGATACAAATCAACCAAAACCCTAATGTCACCTAGATACTCTAATGTCACCTCAAGTATCCGTGGGTATGATTATACGATATGCATCACACAATCTCAGATTCATCTATTCAACCAACACAAAGAACTTCAAAGAGTGCCCCAAAGTTTCTACCGGAGAGTCAAGACGAAAACGTGTGCCAACCCCTATGCATAAGTTCACAAGGTTACTGAACCCGCAAGTTGATCACCAAAACATACATCAAGTAGATCACGTGAATATCCCATGGTCACCACATATAAGCACATGCAAGACATACATCAAGTGTTCTCAAATCCTTAAAGACTCAATCCGATAAGATAACTTCAAATGGAAAACTCAATCCATTACAAGAGAGTAGAGGGGGAGAAACATCATAAGATCCAACTATCATAGCAAAGCTCGCGATACATCAAGATCGTGCCACATCAAGAACACGAGAGAGAGAGAGAGAAAGAGAGAGAGAGAGAGAGAGAGAGAGAGAGAGATCAAACACATAGCTACTGGTACATACCGTCAGCCCCGAGGGTGAACTACTCCCTCCTCGTCATGGAGAGCGCCGGGATGATGAAGATGGCCACCGGAGAGGGATTCCCCCCTCCGGCAGGGTGCAGAAACGGGTCTAGATTGGTTTTCGGTCGCTACAGAGGCTTGCGGTGGCGGAACTCCCGGTCTAGGTTATTTTCTGGAGGTTTCTGTATATATAAGAGGTTTTGGCATCGAGAACAAGTCAGGGGGGTCTCCGGGCTGTCCACGAGGTAGGGGGGCGCGCCCAGGGGGTGGGCGCGTGTCCCACCCTCGTGGGCAGCCCGGGACTCTTCTGGCCCAACTCTTTTACTCCATGGCCTTCTTCTGGTCCAAAAATAAGCTCCGCCAAGTTTCAGGTCAATTGGACTCCGTTTGGTTTTCCTTTTCTGCGATACTCAAAAACAAGGAAAAAACAGAAACTGGCACTAGGCTCTAGGTTAATAGGTTAGTCCCAAAAATCATATAAAATAGCATATAAAACATCCTAGAAGGATAATATAATAGCATGAATACTTCATAAATTATAGATACGTTGGAGACGTATCAAAAGACGATGACAAGAGACTCATCTATAACCTGGTATTTAGCGAGAAGACTTGTCAGATTATTACCTTGCCTGCACCTTCTTTGTTCGATATTCATTCAGGCAGGTACTTCATCCTGCCCGCCAACATTCATGCATACTGGGAGGGGACGCGATCCCCAGTTCCTGAGCCAGAGCCATCACCTGACCCATATCAGGAGTCTATTTATCAGTGGGAGCCACAGGAGTTTGCTAACCAGTGGAACCCCCAGGTTCCTCCTTAGTACACTGGAGATTGCTACTTTGATCCATGGGCATATACCAAACTAGGCCAAAATCCTAAGCTTGGGGGAGTACGTATTTCTCACAGACATTACATTCATGTTCACACACTCATTCCAGTTGTCGGTGTTCATACTTTTTCATTGTATTATCCATGCAAGTTTATTTTCTTTTTCCCATTTTCTTCTTGTCTGTTTGAAAAACTTTAAGAAAACCCAAAAAAATTAGTTGTACCTTATTTCCTTTGCATGTTTATTTAGTTGTAGTATTAAAAGAAAACCCAAAAATATTCCCCATTCTTCTTTTGCTTGTTGGGAGCTTTCCCGTGTATATAGTTTTTCTCGTTCTTGTTTTACTTTCTTCAGAAAAGAACAAAAACTCCAAAACATTTCAGTGTGTTTCTTTGAAATTCTTTTCTTTTCTTTGGGGGTCAAGAGGAGAAAGACCACAATGAAAATGTTGAGTGGCTCTCAAATGCATTATTGTTGATCTAACAAAGAGCCCATATTACCTTGTCTTCCCCTTCGAATAAATGTTTGCAGATTCCAGCTTAGTTCAATGCACGTGCACTATTATTATTATCCACACCGTTCGGTCGTGCAAGTGAAAGGCAATAATGATGATATATGGTTAAATGATTGAGATGAGGAAAAGCTGGTATGAACTCGACCTATCTTGTTTTTGTAAATATGATTAGTTCATCGTTCTTGATTCAGCAGATTATGAATGAAAGATGTTTGCAATGACAATTAGAGATTGTAGTTATTCATGCCATGCTCAATTAGCTAGGAGTTTATAATGGTTTACCTTGCGTGCCAACATGCTTTTAAAATGGTTGGGATGTGGTATGATAGGATGGTATCCTCCTTTGAACGATTCGAGTGGCTTGACTTGGCACATGTTCACGCATGTAGTTGAAACAAAATCAACATAGCCTCTACGATATTTATGTTCATGGTGATTTATATCCTACTCATGCTTGCACTCAATGTTGGTTAATCTCAATGCATGTTCATGACTGTTGTCGCCCCTCAATCTTTTTACTGGCCTACACTTGTACTAAGCGGGAATAATGCTTGTGTATCCACTTCCATAAATCCAAAGTTGCTCCATACGAGTCCACCATACCTACCTATATGCGGTATTTACCTACCGTTCCAAGTAAATTTGCATGTGCCAAACTCTAAACCTTCAAATAATAATCTGTTTTGTATGCCTGAATCGCTCATGTGGCGACTGAGGACTGTCAGTATCTTCCATGCTTGGTGACTTATTCTCACGATGAGTGGACTCCGCTCATCATTCACGAGAAAATGGCTGGTAACCGGGATGCCCAGTTCCATGCTCAAATCAAATCAAAATATAATTGCAAACAAAACTCCCCCAGGATTGTTGTTAGTTGGACGGTACCCGTTGTTTCGGACCAGCCGTGGATTTGCTTGTTGGTGGTGGGGGAGTATAAACTTTACCATTCTTTTTGGGAACCGCCTATAATGTATCTAGTATGAAAGATACTGAGATCTTTTGGTTGTTATGTTGACAATGAAAGCATACCGCTCAAAATATTATTCATCTCTGTTTCAAAAAACTCGAGTTCTGGTACCTCTGCAAATCCCTGCTTCCCTCTGCGAAGGGCCTATCTATTTACTTTTATTGCTAAGTCATCATCCTCTTATAAAAAGCACCAGTTGGAGAGCACCACTGTCATTTGTATGCGTTGTTATTAATTTATATTGAGTATGACTGTGACTGGATCTATTTTGCCATGAATTACATGGTCTAGTCAGGCCTTGATCTTGAAGGGTGCTCTGCATTTATGTTTTGCGGTCTCAGAAAGGGCTAGTGAGATACCATTTTGTTATATCATATCATGATTATTTTGAAAAAGTGTTGTCATCCTAAATTTATTATTATTGCTTGCTAGTTGATTATGCCATTGATATGAGTAAATGTGAGATCTAAATGTTATCGTGAATATGGTTAGTTCATAATCTTTGTTGAAAACTCGAATGCTGGCTTTACATATTTGCAACAACAAGATCAAATAGAGTTTGTAAAAGTTTTACTTTATCACTTTCAGTTTGTCAACTGAATTGCTTGAGGACAAGCAATGGGTTAAGCTTGGCGGAGTTGATACGTCTCCATTGTATCTACTTTTCCAAACTCTTTTGCTCTTGTTTTGGACTCTAATTTGCATGATTTGAATGGAACTAACCCAGACCGACGCTATTTTCAGCAGAATTGTCATGGCGTTATTTTTGTGCAGAAATAAAAATTCTCAGAATGACATGAAACTTCATGGAGAATATTTTTGGAATTAATAAGAAATATTGGCGAAAGAATCAACCGAGGGGGACCCACCTACCGACCTCAACTCCAACTTCATATATTCACGTTCGGGGAGAAAAAAGATAGAAGGATTCATCGCGTTTTACGATACAGAGCCGCCGCCACCTCCTGTGCTTCCTCGGGAGGGCAGATGTGGAGTCCGTTTTGGGCTCCGGAGAGGGGAAATCGTCGCCATCGTCACCATCAACCATCCTCCAGCACCAATTTCATGATGCTCACCGCCGTGCGTGAGTAATCCCATCATAGGCTTGCTGGACGGTGATGGGTTGGATGAGATCTACCATGTAATCAAGTTAGTTTTGTTAGGGTTTGGTCCCGTTCTAAGATTGATGTTGCTATGACTTTGCTATGCTTAATGCTTGTCACTAGGGTCCGAGTGCCATGATTTCAGATCTGAACCTATTATGTTTTCATGAATATATTTGTGTTCCTGATCCTATCTTGCAAGTTATAGTCACCTACTACGTGTTACGATCCGGCAACCCCGGAGTGACAATAGTCGGGACACTTCCCGGTGACGACCGTAGTTTGAGGAGTTCATGTATTCACTAAGTGCTAATGCTTTGGTCCGGTTCTCTATTAAAAGGAAGCCTTAATATCCCTTAGTTTTCATTAGGACTCTGCTGCCACGGGAGGGTAGAACAAAAGATGGCATGCAAGTTCTTTTCCATAAGCACGTATGACTATATTCGGAATACATGTCTGCATTATATTGATGAATTGGAGCTAGTTCTGTGTCACCCTAGGTTATAACTGTTGCATGATGAATGCCATCCGATATAATTATCCATCATTGATCCATTTCCTATGAGCTTTTCTCATATTGATTTTTTGCTTCGTTACTTTTTCGTTGCCACTGTTACAATTGCCACAAAACTGCTACTGTTACTTTTGCCACCGTTACCGTTACTTCCATATTACTTTGCTACTAAATACTTTGCTGCAAATATTAACCATTCAAGTGTGGTTGAATTGACAACTCAGCTGCTAATACTTGGGAATATTCTTTGGCTCCCCTTGTGTCGAATCAGTAAATTTGGGTTGAATACTCTACCCTCAAAAACTGCTGCGATCCCCTATACTTGTGGGTTATCACGCCCAACCACCCCTCATGGGCTGCCGCTCCATTCAGCAGCCTGGCAATTCGGCAGGTGTTGTGGGGCGGCCGTGTGGGGCGGACACGATCAAGCTCAAGGCAGGGACTGGACGGAGCTGGACGACGACGATGTGCTTACAGTTGGGCCAGTTAACCTCAAGCGGCAGAAGCAGATTTGGAAGTTTTTGTAAGGTTTCACCGGTTCGAGTCTAACGGGCTCTTGATTTGTAGGATTACTTTTTTTCACCCGCAAACCATAGAACAGTAGTTTCAAGGTATATTTTCATATAATTATAAACAGTATGTTACAAAGAAATAGGATAAAAAAAGAAGGAAAATAGAAAAGCCAGAAAAAGTATTTAACCAGTGGCTGCTCTGGGGATGAAAAACACGATTTGAAAATGGGTATAGCAAGATCTCAATCGACTTAGGCTTAACCAAATTCCGGTTAGATGAATAGCATGCAAAAAGGAAAAAGAAGAAAAATGTGCGGATCTCAGTGAAAAATCTCATAATATAGCATCGATCGAGACATAATGAAGTTTCAGTCTACTGAGATTTAGCAAGACTGTATAAAAATTGTTATCTATCCACTGACGAGCTCCAGGGAGGCCGGTGTGATGGCTTGCTTCATGTTGCTACGACGCAACACCGGACGTCTTTCTTTTAGCTTAGTTGCCTCTAGTTTCAATGGAATCCTATATGTGTAAGAGATTTATTTTCACTATTTTATTCATCTTTACACGTAAGTTATCCACATCATCAGGTAGATCTATCAAATAGTTGACTATCACTTACTCAATTATATTAATATGCAACTATGCCAACTCACCGTGCCACCATGCATGCCCGCTAAATTTAATTCTCTCAACATGCAACTCCATGCCATTCTGCACAAAAAAGTTCACATTAACATGCACCATGCAATAAATATGCTACAAATATGTAATAAAATTGTATGTAATTTAGTTTCTTTTCTCATGTTGCTAATACAAACACTATAGTTTCATACTGTCAAATCATATAAAAATGACTACATCCCATTCCCACAACAACGTTTGGGGTATCATCGGATTAACCAATGGAGAGACGAGTCTAGCACGGCCCCCGCGTCGCTCCCAGGCGGGATGGCTCGGGCGGAACACTAGAGTCAGAGTCGCCACCTCCCTCTCCACCCCCCCCCCCTTCCCGATGCCGCTGGTCAAAGGCCACGCGACTGACGGCGGTGGCGGGCTCTCATCCTCGAGCGTGACTGGCAGCC